>NW_024871826.1:0-29022 GCF_019054845.1 Dipodomys spectabilis | reverse complement strand
GGTTTAGGGTTAGGGTTAAGGTGAGTGTGAGGTTTAGGGTGAGAGTGAGGTTTCGGGTGAGGGTGAGGGTTATGGTGTGGGTGTGGGTTAGGTTTAGGGTGAGGGTTAGAGTGACGGTGAGGGTTAGGGTGAGGGTTAGGGTTAGGTTTAGGATTAGGGTGAGGGTGAGGGTGAGAGTGAGGTTTAGGGTTAGGGTTAAGGTTAGGATTGGTGTGAGGATTAGGTTTAGGGTTAAGGTTAGGGTGAAGGTAAGGTTTAGGGTGAGGTTTAGGGTTCGGGTTTGGGTTAGGTTGAGGGTGAGGTTTAGGGCTATGGTTAGGTTGAGAGTGAGGGTAAGGGTGAGGGTTAGGGTTAGGTTTACGGTTAAGTTTAGGGTGAGTGTGAGGGTTAGGGTTAGGTTTATGGTTAGAGTTAGGCTGAGGGTGTGGGTGATCGTTAGGGTTAGGATGAGGGTTAGGGTTAGGGTTAGGCTGATGGTGAGTGTGAGGGTGAGGGTGAGGGATAGGTTTCGTGTGAGGGTTAGGTTTAAGGTTACGGTTAGGTTTAGGTTTAGGGTTAGGATGAGGGTTAGGCTGAGGAGTAGGTTTAGGTATAGTGTGAGGGTTAGAGTTAGTGTGAGGGTTAGGGTTAGGTTGAGGGTAATGGTTAGGATGACTGTTTGGGGGAGGTTGTGGTTTAGGGTTAGGGTTAGGGTTAGGGTGAGGGTGAGGTTGAGGGTGAGGGTTAGGGTTAGGGTTAGTTTTAGGGTGAGGGTGAAGGTTAGGGTGAGGGTTAGGGTGAGGGTGAGGGTGTAGGTGAGGGTGAGGGTTCGGGTGAGGGTTAGGATGACGGTGAGGGTTAGGGTGAAAGTGAGGGTTAGGGTTAGGATTGGTGAGGGTTAGGGTTAGGGTTAGGGTGAGGGGTAATGTGAGGGGTAGGTTTAGGGTTAGGGTGAGGGTAAGGGTTTATGTGAGGGTTAGGGTTAGGGTTAGGGTTAGTGTGAGGATAAGGTTTAGGGTGAAGTTTAGGGTGAGAGTGAGAGTTAGGGTTAGCGTTAGGGTTAGGGTGAGGGTTAAGGTGAGGGTTAGGGTTAGTATGAGGGTGATGGTTAGAGTTAGGTTTAGGGTGAGGGTTAGGGTTAGGGTGAGGTTTAGGGTAGGGCTAGGGTGAGGGTTCGGGTTCGGGTGAGTTTTAGGGTGTGGGTGGTGGATTGATTTAAAGTGAGGGTTAAGGTGACTGTGAGGGTTAGGGTGAGGATAAGGGTTAGGGTTATAGTGAGGATTAGGGTTAGGGTTAGGTTTAGGGTTATGGTGACAGTAAGGGTTAGGATGAGGTTTAGGGTGAGGATGAGTTTTAGGGATAGCGTTAGAGTTAGGGTGAAGGTGAGGGTGAGGGTTGGGGTTCAGGTTAGGCATAGGGTGAGGGTGAGGGTTAGAGTTAGGTTTAGGGTTATTGTTAGGGTGAGGGTGGGGTTTAGGGTGAGTGTTAGGGTGAGGGTGAGGGTTAGGTTTAGGTTGAGGGTTAGGGTAAGCGTTAGGGTGAGGGTGAGGGTTACGTTTAGGTTTAGGGCCAGGGTTAGGGTGAGGTTTAGTGTTAGTGTTAGGGTAGGGTGAGGGTGAGGGTTAGAGTGAAGGTAAGGGTTAGAATGAGGGTTAAGGTGAGGGTGAGGTTAGTTATAGCATTAAGGTTAGGTTTAGGTTTAGGGTGAGGGTTAGGGTGAGGTTGAGGTTGAGGGTTAGCATTAGGGTTAGGGTTCGAGTTAGGGTTATGGTTAGGTTGAGGGTGGGGTGAGGTTGAGGGTGAGGGTTAGGGTTAGGGTCAGTTTTAGGGTGAGGGCTAGGGTGAGGGTGAGGGTTAGGGTTGCGGTTAGGATTAGGATTAGGGTTAGGGTTATGACGAGGGTAAGGGTTAGGATGAGGTTTAGGGTGAGGGTGAGATTTAGGGATAGCGTTAGGGTTAGGGTGAGGTTTAGGGTGAGGGTTAGGGTTCAGGTTAGGCTTAGGTTGATGGTCAGGGTTAGAGTTAGGATTAGGGTTAGGGTTAGGGGGAGGGTAAGGTTTAGGGTGAGGGTGAGGTTTAGGGTTAGGTTGTGGTTAGGGTGAGCATTAGGGTGAGGGTTAGGTTTAGGTTTAGGGTTAGAGTGAGGGTTAGGGTGAGGGTTAGATTTATGTTTAGGGTTAGAGTGAGGGTTAGGGTGAGGGTGAGGTTTAGAGATAGCATTAGGGTTAGGATTAGGGTTAGGTTGAGGGTTAGGGTTAGGGTTACGGTGAGGGATAGGGTTAGGTTGAGGGTTACGGATAGGGTTGGGGTTAGGGTGATGGTCAGGGTTAGGGTTAGGGTTAGAGTTAGGGTGAGGGTGAGTGTGAGGGTTAGGGTTAGGATTAGGGTTAGGGTTAGGGTTAGGCTGAGGTTGAGGTTTAGGGTTAGGGTGAGGGTTTGGTTTAGGGTTAGCGTTAGGGTTAGTTTGAGTGTTATGGTTAGGTTTAGGGAGACGCTTTGGCTGAGGCTTAGGGTTAGGGTTAGGATTAGGGTGAGGGAAAGGTTTAGGGTTAGGGTGAGTTTTAGGGTGAGGGTTAGGGTGAGCATTAGGGTGAGGGTTAGGGTTAGTTTTAGGTTTAGGGTGAGGGTTAGTGTGAGGTTAATTTTAGGGTTAGGGTTAGGTTGAGGGTAAGAGTTAGAGTGAGGGTTAGGGTGAGGGTGAGATTTAGGGATAGCATTAGGGTTAGAGTTACGGTTAGGGTGAGGGTTAGGGTTACGGTTAGGTTTAGGCTGAGGGTGAGAGTGAGGGTTATGTTGAGGGTTAGGTTTAGGGTTAGGGTTAGGGTGAGGATTAGGGTTAGGGTTAGGGTTAGAGTTAGGGTGAGGGTGAGTGTGAGGGTTAGGATTAGGGTTAGGGTTAGGGTTAGGCTGAGTGTGAGGGTGTGAGTGAGGGTGAGGTTTAGGGTTAGGTTGAGGGTTTGGTTTAGGGTTAACGTTAGGGTTAAGTTGAGGGTTATGGTTAGGTTTAGGGAGAAGCTTTGGCTGAGGCTTAAGGTTAGTGTTAGGATTAGGGTGAGGGAAAGGTTTAGGGTTAGGGTGAGGGTTAGGGTGAGGTTTAGTGTGAGCGTTAGGGTGAGGGTTAGTGTTAGGTTTAGGTTTAGGGTGAGGCTTAGTGTGAGGTTTAGTTTTAGGGTTAGGGTTAGGTTGAGGTTAAGAGTTAGAGTGAGGGATAGGGTGAGGGTGAGGGTTAGGGATAGCATTACGGTTAGGGTTACAGTTAGGGTGAAGGTTAGGGTTACGGTTAGGTTTAGGGTGAGGCTTAGTGTGAGGTTTAGTTTTAGGGTTAGGGTTAGGTTGAGGGTAAGAGTTAGAGTGAGGGATAGGGTGAGGGTGAGGGTTAGGGATAGCATTACGGTTAGGGTTACAGTTAGGGTGAGGGTTAGGGTTACGGTTAGGTTTAGGGTGAGGCTTAGTGTGAGGTTTAGTTTTAGAGTTAGGGTTAGGTTGAGGGTAAGAGTTAGAGTGAGGGATAGGGTGAGGGTGAGGGTTAGGGATAGCATTACGGTTAGGGTTACAGTTAGGGTGAGGGTTAGGGTTACGGTTAGGTTTAGGGTGAGGGTGAGTTTGAGGGTTATGTTGAGGGTTGGGGTTAGGGTTAGGGTTAGGGTGAGGGTGAGGGTTAGGGTTAGGTTTATGGTGAGGGTTAGGGATACGGTGAGGTTTAGAGTGACAGTGAGGGTTAGGATTAGGGTGAGGTCTAGGGTTAGGGTTAGGGTTAGAGTGAGGTTTAGGTTTACTGTTAGGGTTAGGGTTAGGGTGAGTGTAAGGGTTAGACTGTGGGATAGGGTGGATAGCATTAGCGTTAAGGTTAGGGTTAGGGTGAGGGTTAGTGTTACGGTTAGGTTTAGGGTGAGGGTGAGGGTTATGTTGAGGGTTAGAGTTACGGTTAGGGTTAGGGTTAGGGTGAAGGTAAGGGTTAGGTTTAGGGTGAGGGTGAGGCTGAAGGTGAGGGTTAGTGTTAGGGTTAGGGTTAGTTTTAGAATGAGGGTTAGGGTGACGGTGAGGGTTAGGGTGAGTTTGAAGGTTAGGGTAAGGATTAGGGTTAGTGTTAGGATTAGTGTTAGGTTTAGGGTTAGTGTGAGTGTAAGGGTTAGGGAGAGGGTTAGGGTAAGGGTGAGGGTTAGGATTAGCATTAGTGTTAGGGTGAGGGTTAGGGTTAAGGTTAGCATTAGTTTGAGGGTTAGGTTTAGGATTAGGGTTAGGGTTAGGGTTAGGCTGAGGATGAGGGTGAGGGTTAGGGTTACTGTGAGGATTAGTGTTAGGTTTAAGATTAGGGTGAGGGTGAGTGTGAGGGTTAGGGTGAGGTTGAGGGTGAGGGTGAGGGTGGGGTGAGGGTTAGGGTGTGGGTGAGGTTTAGGGTTAGGTTTAGGTTGAGGGTTAGGGTGAGGGTGAGGGTTGGGGTAAGGGTTAGGGTTAGGGTTAGGGTTAGCGTTAGGGTGAGGTTTAGTGTTAAGGTTAGGATTAGGTTAAGGGTTAAGGTGAGGGTTAGGGTTATGGTTAGATTTAGGGTTAGTGTGAGGATTAGGGTTAGGGTGAGGGTTAGGTTTAGGGTTAGGGTTAGGGTGAAGGTGAGGGTGAGCTTTAGGTTTAAGCTTAGGTTGAGGGTTAAACCTAGGGTGAGGTTTAGGGTGAGGGTGAGGGTGAGGGTAAGGGTTAGGATGAGGGTTAGGGTGTGGGTGAGGGTTAGGCTTTGCATTTGGGTTAGGGTTAGGGTTAGGGTTAGGTTTAGGTTTAGGGTTTGGGTGAGGGTGAGTTTGAGGTTTAGGGTTAGGGTAAGGGTTAGGGTTAGGTTTAGGTTTTGGATTAGGGTTAAGGTGAGGTCTAGGGTGACGGTGAGGTTTAGGGTTACAGTTAGGGTGAAGGTTAGGGTTAGGGCGAGTTTTATGGTGAGAGGTAGGGTTAGGGTTAGGGTTAGGGTGAGGCTTATGTTTAGTGTGAGGTTAAGGTTAAGGTTAGAGTTAGGTTTAGGGTAAGTATAAGGGTTAGGCTGAGGGTTAAACTGAGAGAGTGGGTTAAGGTTAGCGTGAGTGTGAGGGTGAGGGTTAGGGTGAGATTCAGGGTTAGGGTTCGGGTGAGGGTGAGGGTTATGTTTAGGGTGAGGATGAGGGTTAGTGTTAGGCTGATGTTTAGATAAGGGTGAGGGTTAGAGTGACGGTGAGGGTTCGGGTGAGGGTGAGGGTTAGGTTTTCCGTGATGGTTAGATTTAGAGTGAGGGTTAGGGTGACGGTGAGTGTTAGGGTGACGGTGAGGATTAGGGGTAGGGTTCGGGACAGGGTGTGGTTTAGGTATAGGGTTAGGTTTAGGGTGAGGTTTAGGACAAGGGGTAGGGTCCGGGTTAGGGTGAGGGCTAGGGTTACTGTGAGGGTTAGGGTTAGTGTTAGGATAAGTGTTAGGGTGAGGGTTAGTGTGAGGGTGTGTCAGGGTTAGCCTTAGGGTTAGGGTGAGGGTTAGGGTGAGGTTGAGGGTTAGGGTTAGGGTTAGGGTGAGTGTGAGGTTAAGGGTTAGGGTTAGGGTGAGTGTTAGGGTTAGGGTGTGGGTTAGGGTTAGGGTTAGGGTAAGGGTGAGGATGAAGGTGAGGTTTAGGTTTAGGGTGAGGGTGAGGGTGAGGGAGAGGGTTAGAATTAGGGTTCGGGTTCGGGTTAGGCTTAGGGTGAGGGTGAGGTTGAGGCTGAAGGTTAGTTTTAGGAAGAGGATTAGGGTTAGGGTTAGGGTTAGGGTGAGTGTGAGGTTTAGGTTGAGGTTGAGGGTGAGGGTGATGGTGAGGTTTAGTGTGTGGGTAAGGGTTAGGGTTAGGTTGAGGGTCAGGGTGATAGTGAGGGTTAGGGTGAGGGTGTGATTTAGGGTTAGGGTTAGCGTTAGTGTGAGGGTTAGAGTTAGGGTTCGAATTAGGGTGAGGGTTAATGTGAGGGTTAGGGTTAGGTTTAGGGTTAGGGTTAGTATGAGGATTAGGTTTATGTTTAGGGTTAGGGTTAGGGTGAGGTTTAGCGTGAGGGTGAGGGTTAGGGTTAGCGTTAGGGTTAGGGTGAGGGTTAGTGTGAGGGTTAGGGTTAGCGGTAGGGTTAGGATGAGGGTTAGAGTTATGGTGAGGGTTAGGCTTAGGGTGAGGGTGAGGGTGAGGGTGAGGTTTAGGGTTCGGGTTCGGGTTAGATTCACGTTTAGTTTGAGGGTTAGGTTTATGGTGATGTTTAGGGTTCAGGTTCGGGTTCGGGTTCGGGTGAGGGTTAGGGTGTGGGTGAGGGTTATTTTGATGGTAAGGGTTATTTTGACGGTGAGGGTTAGGGTGATGGTGAGGTTTAGGGTGAGAGTGAGTTTAAGGGTTAGGGTTAGGGTGAGTGTTAGGGTTAAGGTGTGGGTTAGGGTTATGGTTAGGGTAAGGGTGAGGATGAAGTTGAGGTTTAGGTTTAGGTTTAGGGTGAGGGTGAGGGCTAGGATTAGGGTTCGGGTTCGGGTTAGGCTTAGGGTGAGGGTGAGGTTGAGGCTGAAGTTTAGGTTTAGGGTGAGGATTAGGGTTAGGGTTAGGGTTAGGGTGAGGGTGAGGTTTAGGTTGAGGGTGATGGTGAGGGTGATGGTGAGGTTTAGTGTGTGGGTAAGGGTTAGGGTTAGGTTGAGGGTCAGGGTGACAGTTAGTGTTAGGGTGAGTGTGTGGGTTAGGGTTAGGGTTAGCGTTAGTGTGAGCGTTAGGGTTAGGATTCGAATTAGGGTGAGGGTTAATGTGAGGGTTAGGGTTAGGTTTATGGTTAGGGTTAGTATGAGGATTAGGGTTATGTTTAGGGTTAGGGTTAGGGTGAGGTTTAGCGTGAGGGTGAGGGTTAGTGTTAGCGTTAGGGATAGGGTGAGGGTTAATCTGAGTGTTAGGTTTAGGGGTAGGGTTAGGATGAGGGTTAGGGTTATGGTGAGGGTTAGGCTTAGGGTGAGGGTGAGGATTACGGTTCGGGTGAGGGTTAGAGTGATGTTTAGGTTGAGGGTTAGGTTTATGGTGATGTTTAGGGTTCAGGTTCGGGTGAGGTTTTGGGTGAGGGTTAGGGTGTGGGTAAGGGTTATTTTGACGGTGAGGGTTAGGGTGATGGTGAGGTTTAGGGTGAGAGTCAGTTTAAGGGTTAGGGTTAGGGTGAGTGTTAGGGTTAAGGTGTGGGTTAGGGTAAGGGTGAGGATGAAGCTGAGGTTTAGGTTTAGGTTTAGGGTGAGGGCGAGGGTGAGGGTTAGGATTACTGTTCGGGTTCGGGTTAGGCTTAGGGTGAGGGTGAGGTTGAGGCTGATGTTTAGGTTTAGGTGAGGATTAGCGTTAGGGTTAGGGTTAGGATGAGGGTGAGGTTTAGGTTGAGGGTGAGGGTGAGGGTGATGGTGAGGTTTAATGTGTGGGTAAGGATTAGGGTTAGGTTGAGTGTCAGGGTGACAGTTAGTGTTAGGGTGAGTGTGTGGGTTAGGGTTAGGGTTAGCGTTAGTGTGAGCGTTAGAGTTAGGATTCGAATTAGGGTGAGGATTAATGTGAAGGTTAGGGTTAGGTTTCGGGTTAGGGTTAGAGAGAGGTTTAGCGTGAGGGTGAGGGTTAGTGTTAGCGTTAGGGTTAGGGTGAGGGTTAGGGTTAGCGTTAGGGTTAGGCTTAGGGTGAGGGTGAGGGTGAGTGTGAGGATTACGGTTCGGGTGAGGGTTAGAGTGACGTTTAGGTTGAGGGTTAGGTTTATGGTGATGTTTAGGGTTCAGGTTCGGGTGAGGGTGAGGGTGAGGGTTAGGGTGTGGGTGAGGGTTATTTTGACGGTGAGGGTTAGGGTGATAGGTTTAGGGTGAGGGTGAGGATTAGGGTTAGGTTTAGGGTGAGGGTGAGGGTTAGGGTTAGAGTTAGGGTTACGTTTAGGGTTACTGTTTGGATAAAGGTTAGGGTGAGGGTTAGGGTTAGGTTTAGGGTTAGCATAAGGTTTAGTGTTAGGGTTAGGGTTAGGGTTAGGGTGAGGATTAGGGTGAGGGTTTGGGTGAGGGTTAGGGTTAGCGTTAGGGTTAGGATGAGGGTTAGGTTGAGGGTTAGATTTAGGGTTAGGCTTATGGTGAGGGTTAGATTTAGGGTTAACGTTAGGGTAAGGTTTAGGATTAGGGTTAGGGTGAGGATTAGGGTGAGGGTGAGGGTGAGGGTGAGGTTTCAGGTGAGGGTGAGGTTTAGGGTGTGGGTTAGGGTTAGGGTTAGGGTCAGGTTAGGGTGACGGTGAGGGTTAGGGTGAGGGTGAGGGTTAAGGTTAGGGTTAGGATTAGTGTGAGGATAAGGGTTAGGGTGAAGTTTAGAGTGAGAGTGAGAGTTAGGTTTAGTGTTATTGTTAGGGTGAGGGTTAAGGTGAGGGTTAGGGTTAGTATGAGGGTGATGGTTAGAGTTAGGTTTAGGGTGAGGGTTAGGGTTAGGGTGAGGTTTAGGGTAGGGCTAGGGTGAGGGTTCGGGTTCGGGTTCGGGTGAGTTTTAGGGTGTGGGTGGCGGTTTGGTTTAGAATGAGGGTTAAGGTGACTGTGATGGTTAGGGTGAGGGTGAGGGTTAGGGTTATAGTGAGGATTAGGGTTAGGGTTAGGTTTAGGGTTATGGTGACGGTAAGGGTTAGGATGAGGTTTAGGGTGAGGGTGAGGTTTAGGGATAGCGTTAGAGTTAGGGTGAGTTTGAGGGTGAGGTTAGGGTTCAGGTTAGGCTTAGGGTGAGGGTGAGGGTTAGAGTTAGGTTTAGGGTTATTGTTAGGGTGAGGGTAAGGTTTAGTGTGAGGGTGAGGATTATGTTGAGGGTTAGGTTTAGGGTGAGGATAAGGGTTAGGGTTAGGGTGAGGGTGAGGGTGAAGTTTAGGGTTAGGGTAAGGATGACAGTTAGGGTTAGGGTGAGGGTTAGAGTGACAGTGAGGGTAAGGGTTAGGGCGAGGGCTAGGTTTCCGGTTAGGGTTAGGGTGAGATTTAGGTTTGGGTGAGGGTGAAGGTGATGGTTAGGTTTAGGATTAGGCTTAGGTTTAGGGTTAGGCTTAGGGTGAGGGTGAGGGTGAGGGTCAGAGTTAGGTTTAGGGTGAGGGTAAGGGTTATGGTTAAGATTAGGGTGAGGGTGAGGATGACGATTAGGGTGAGGGTGATGGTGAGGGTAAGGGTGAGGATGAGAGCTAGGTTTAGGTTTAGTTGTATGGTTAGTGTTAGGTTTAGGGTTAGGGTGAGGGCTAGGGTGAGGCTGAGGGCTAGGGTTAAGGTTAGGATAAGGGTGAGGGTTAGGGTTAGGGTGAGTGTTAGGGTGAGGGGTAGGGTTAGCGTTATTGTTAGGGTGAGGGTTAGGTTTAGTGTGAGGGTTTGCGTAAGGCTTAAGTTTAGGGTAAGAGTAAGGTTTAGGGTGAGTGTTAGGGTGAGAGTGAGGGTTCAGGTTAGCCTGAGTGTTAGGGTGAGAGTTACCGTGAGGGATAGGGTTAGGGTTAGAGTTAAGGTTAGGGTGAGGGTGAGGGTTATGGTTAGTGTTAGGGTGAGGGTTAGGGTTAGGGTGATGTTTAGGTTGAGGGTGACGGTTAGGGTGAGTGTTAGGGTGTGGGTGAGGGTTAGGTTTAGAGTGAGGGTTAGGGTGACGGTGAGGGTTAGGGTGAGTTTGAAGTTTAGGGTTAGGATTAGTGTTAGTGTGAGGATTAGGGTTAGGTTTAGGGTTAGTGTGAGTGTAAGGGTTAGAGAGAGGGTTAGGGTAAGGGTGAGGGTTAAGATTAGCATTAGTGTTAGGGTGAGGGTTAGGTTTAGGGTTAGGGTTAGCATTAGGGTGAGGGTTAGGGTTAGGGTGAGGGTTAGGGTTAGGGTTAGGGAGAGGGTTAGTGTTAGAGTGAGGGTTAGGGTTAGGGTTAGGGTAAGGTTGAGGGTGAGGGTGAGGTTTAGGGTTAAGGTTTAGGTTTAGGGTGAGGGTGAGGGTTAGGTTTAGGATTTGGTTAGGTTTAGGGTTAGGCTGAGGATGAGGATGAGGTTTAGGGTTAGTGTGTGGATTAGTGTTAGGTTTAGGATTAGGGTGAGGGAGAGCGTAAGGGTTAGGTTGAGGGTGAGGGTGAGGGTGAGGGTGATGGTTAGGGTTAGGTTTAGGTTGAGGTTTAGGGTGAGGGTGAGGGTTGGGGTAAGGGTTAGGGTTAGGGTTAGCGTTAGGGTGAGGGTTAGTGTTAAGGTTAGGATTAGGGTAAGGGTTAAGGTGAGGGTTAGGGTTTCAGTTAGGTTTAGGGTTAGTGTGAGTATTAGGGTTAGGGTGAGGGTTAGGTTTAGGGTTAGGGTTAGGGTGAAGTTGAGGGTGAGGTTTAGGTTAAGCATAGGTTGAGGTTTAAGCCTAGGGTGAGGTTTAAGGTGAGGGTGAGAGTGAGGGTAAGGGTTAGGATGAGGGTTAGGGTGTGGGTGAGGTTTAGGCTTTGCATTTATGTTAGGGTTAGGGTGAGGGTTAGGTTTAGGGCTAGGGTTTGGGTGAGGGTGAGGGTGTGGTTGAGGTTTAGGGTTAGGGTAAGGGTTAAGGTTAGGGTTAGGGTTTGGATTAGGGTTAGGGTGAGGTCTAGGGTGAGGGTTAGGTTTAGGGTTAGGGTTAGGGTGAGGGTTAGGTTTAGGGTGAGTTTTATGGTGAGGGGTAGGTTTAGGGTTAGGTTTAGGGTGAAGGTTATGTTTAGTGTGAGGTTAGGGTTAGGGTTAGAGTTAGGTTTAGGGTAAGTGTAAGGGTTAGGCTGAGGGTTAGACTGAGAGAGAGGGTTAAGGTTAGCGTGAGTGTGAGGATGAGTTTCAGGGTTAGGGTTCGGGTGAGGGTGAGGGTTTGGTTGTCCGTTATGGTTAGATTTAGAGTGAGGGTTAGGGTGACGGTGAGTGTTAGGGTGAGGGTGAGGATTAGGGGTAGGGTTCGGGTTAGGGTGTGGTTTAGGTTTAGGGTTAGGTTTAGGGTGAGGTTTAGGACAAGGGGTAGGGTCCGGGTTAGGGTGAGGGCTAGGGTTACTGTGAGGGTTAGGGTTAGTGTTAGGATAAGGGTTAGGGTGAGGGTTAGGTTGAGGGTGAGTGTCAGGGTTAGCCTTAGGTTTAGGGTGATAGTTAGGGTGAGGTTGAGGGTTAGGGTTAGGGTTGGGGTGAATGTGAGGTTAAGGTTTAGGTTTAGGCTGAGTGTTAGGGTTAGGGTGTTGGTTAGGGTTAGGGTTAGGGTAAGGGTGAGGATGAAGGTGAGGTTTAGGTTTAGGTTTAGGGTGAAGGTGAGGGTGATGGTTAGGATTAGGGTTCGGGTTCGGGTTAGGCTTGGGGTGAGGGTGAGGTTGAGGGTGAAGATTAGGTTTAGGGTGAGGATTAGGGTTAGGGTTAGGGTGAGGGTGAGGTTTAGGTTGAGGTTGAGGGTGAGGGTGAGGGTGATGTTTAGTGTGTGGGTAAGTGTTAGGATTAGGTTGAGGGTCAGGGTGACAGTGAGTGTTAGGGTGAGCATGTGGGTTAGGGTTAGGGTTACCGTTAGTGTGAGGGTTAGGGTTAGGATTCGAATTAGGGTGAGGATTAATGTGAGGGTTAGGGTTAGGTTTAGGGTTAGGGTTAGGGTGAGGTTTAGCGTGAGGGTGAGGGTTAGGGTTAGCGTTAGGTTTAGGGTGAGGGTTAGTGTGAGGGTTATTGTTAGGGGTAGGGTTAGGATGAGGTTTAGGGTTATGGTGAGAGTTAGGCTAGGGTGAGGATGAGGGTGAAAGTGAGGATTAGGGTTCGGGTGAGGGTTAGAGTCACGTTTAGGTTGAGGGTTAGGTTTACGGTGATGTTTAGGGTTCAGGTTCGGGTGAAGGTGAAGGTGAGGGTGAGGGTGTGGGTGAGGGTTATTTTGACAGTGAGAGTTAGGGTGATGGTGAGTTTTAGGGTGAGGGTAAGGATTCGGGTTAGGGTTAGGGTGAGGGTGAGGGTTAGGGAGAGGGTTAGGGTGAGGGGTAGGGTTAGAGTTAGGGTTACGTTTAGGGTTACTGTGGGGATAAGTGTGAGGGTGAGGGTTATGATTCGGGTGAGGGTTAGGTTTAGCGTTAGGTTTAGGGTGAAGTTTAGGGTGAGTGTTATTGTTAGGGTAAGGGTTAGGGTGAGGGTGAGGTTTATCGTTAGGTTTAGGGTGAGGGTTAAGTTTAGGGTGGGGGTGAGGGTTAGGTTTTGGGTGATGGTGATGGTTATGTTTAGGGTTAGGGTTAGGGTAACGGTGAGGGTTAGGTTTAGGGTTAGGGTTAGGGTTAGGGTGAGGGTGAGGGTTAGGTTTAGGATTAGGGTTAGGGTGAGGGTTAGGTTTAGGGTGAGGGTGATGGTGAGGGTGAGGATTAGGGTTAGGGTTAGGGTGAAGATTAGGGTTAGGGTTAGGGTTAGGGTGAGTGTGAGGTTTCGGGTGAAGGTGAGGATTATGGCGTGTGTGTGGGTTAGGGTTAGGGTGAGGGTTAGAGTGACGGTGAGGGTTAGGGTGAGGGTTAGGTTTAGCGTTAGGGTGTGGTTTAGCGTGAGGGTGAGGGTTAGGGTTAGGGTTAGGGTGAGGGTGAGGTTTAGCGCTATTTTTAGGTTGAGAGTTAGGGTTAGGGTGAGGGTTAGGGATACCTTTACGGTTAAGTTTAGGGTGAGGGTGAGGGTTAGGGTTAGGTTTAGGGTTAGAGTGAGGCTGAGGGTTTGGGTGATGTTTAGGGTTAGGATGAGGGTTAGGGTTAGGGTTAGGCTGAGGGTGAGTGTGAGCGTGAGGGTGAGGGATAGGGTTCGGGTGAGGGTTAGGGTTAAGGTTAGGGTTAGGGTTAGGATGAGGGTTAGGCTGAGGAGTAGGTTTAGGTATCGGGTGAGGGTTAGAGTTAGTGTGAGGGTTAGGGTTAAGGTTAGGGTTAGGGTGAGGGTAATGGTTAGGATGAGTGTTAGGGTGAGGGTGTGGTTTAGACTTAGGATTAGGGTTAGTGTGAAGGTTAGCGTGAGGGTTAGTCTGAGGGGTAGGCTTAGGGTTAGGTTTAGGGTGAGGGTGAGGGCTAGTGTTAGCATTAGAGTTAGGGTTAAGATTAGGGTTAGGGTGAGGGTGAAAGTTACGGTTAGGGTTAGGGTTAGCATAAGGTTTAGTGTTAGGTTTAGGGTTAGGGTTAGGGTGAGGATTAGGGTGAGGGTTTGGGTGAGGGTTAGGGTTAGCGTTACTGTAAGAATGAGGGTTAGGGTGAGGGTTAGGTTTAGGGTTAGGGTTAGGGTGAGGGTTAGAGTTAGGGTTAGGGTGAGGGTAAGGTTTAGGGTTAGGGTTAGGGTTAGGGTGAGGATTAGGGTGAGGGTTCAGGTGAGGGTGAGGGTTCAGGTGAGGGTGAAGTTTAGGGTGTGGGTTAAGGTTAGGGTTAGGGTCAGGTTAAGGTGACGGTGAGGGTTAGGGTGAGGGTTAAATTGAGGGTTAGGGTTAGTATGAGTGTGATGGTTAGAGTTAGGTTTAGGGTCAGGGTTAGGGTTAGGGTGAGGTTGAGGGTCGGGCTAGGGTTCGGGTTCGGGTTCGGGTTCGGGTGAGTTTTAGGGTGTGGGTGGCGGTTTGGTTTAGAGTGAGGATTAAGGTGACTGTGAGGGTTAGGGTGAAGGTGGGGGTTAGGGTTATAGTGAGGATTAGGGTTAGGTTAGGTTTAGGATTATGGTGACCGTAAGGGTTAGGATGAGGTTTAGGGTGAGGGTGTTAGGGTTAGGGTTAGGGTGAAGTTTAGATTGAAGGTAAGGGTTAGAATGAGGTTTAAGGTGAGGGTGAGGTTTAGGGATAGCATTAGGGTTAGGTTTAGGTTTAGGGTGAGGGTTAGGTTGAGGTTGAGGTTGAGGTTGAGGGTTAGCATTAGGGTTAGGGTTAGGGTGATTGTTAGGGTTAGGGTTAGGTTGAGGGTGGGGTGAGATTGAGGGTGAGGGTTAGGGTTAGGGTCAGTTTTAGGGTGAGGGCTAGGGTGAGGGTGAGGTTTAGGGATAGCGTTAGATTTAGGGTGAGTGTTAGGGTTCAGGTTAGGCTTAGGGTGTTGGTGAGGGTTAGAGTTAGGGTTATGGTTAGGGTTAGGGGGAGGGTAAGGTTTAGGGTGAGGGTGAGGGTGAGGGTGAGGGTTAGGGTTAGGTTGTGGTTAGGGTGAGTATTAGGGTGAGGGTTAGGTTTCGGTTTAGGGTTAGAGTGAGGGTTAGGGTGAGGGTGAGGTTTAGGGATAGCATTAGGGTTAGGATGAGGGTTAGGGTGAGGGTTAGGGTTAGGGTTAGGGTGAGGGTTAGGGTTAGGCTGATTGTTACGGATAGGGTTGGGGTTAGGGTGATGGTCAGGGTTAGGGTTAGGGTTGGAGTTAGGGTGAGGGTGAGTGTGAGGGTTAGGGTTAGGATTAGGGTTAGGGTTAGGGTTAGGCTGAGTGTGAGGGTGTGAGTGAGGGTGAGGTTTAGTGTTAGTTTGAGGGTTTGGTTTAGGGTTAGCCTTAGGGTTAGGTTGAGAGTTATGGTTAGGGTTAGGGAGACGGTTTGGCTGAGGCTTAGGTTTAGGTTTAGCATTAGCGTGAGTGTTAGGGTTAGGGTTAGGGTTAGGGTTCTGGTTATGATGAGGGTTAGGGTTAGGGTAAGATTGAGGGTGATTGTGAGGGTGAGGTTTAGGGTTAGGTTTAGGTTTAGGGTGAGGGTGAGGGTTAGGTTTAGTATTAGGGTTAGAGTTAGGGTAAGGCTGAGGATGAGGGTGAGGGTGAGGGTGAGGGTTAGGGTTAGTGTGAGGATTAGTGTTAGGGTTAGGATTAGGGTGAGGGTGAGCGTGAGGGTTAGGGTGAGGGTGAGGGTGGGGGTGAGGGTTTGGGTGAGGGTTAGGGTTTGGGTGAGGGTTAGGTTTAGGGTTAGGGTGAAGGTTAGAGTGAGGTTTAGGTTTAGGCTTAGGTTGAGGGTTAATCCTAGGGTGAGGTTTAGGGTGAGGGTGAGGGTGAGGGTAAGGGTTAGGATGAGGGTTAGGGTGTGGGTGAGTTTTAGGCTTTGCATTTGGGTTAGGGTTAGCGTGAGGGTTAGGTTTAGGGTTAGGGTTTGGGTGAGGGTGAGGTTGAGGTTTAGGGTTAAGTTAAGTTTTAGGGTTAGGGCTAGGTTTTGTATTAGGTTTAGGGTGAGGTCTAGGCTGAGAGTGAAGTTTAGGGTTAGGGTTAGGGTGAGGGTTAGGTTTAGGGTGAGTTTTATGGTGAGGGGTAGGTTTAGGGTTAGGGTTAGGGTGAGGGTTATGTTTAGTGTGAGGTTAGAGTTAGGGTTAGAGTTAGGTTTAGGGTAAGTGTAAGGGTTAGGCTGAGGGTTAGACTGAGAAAGAGGGATAAGGTTAGCGTGAGTGTGAGGGTGAGGGTTAGGGTGAGATTCAGGGTTAGGGTTCGGGTGAGGGTGAGGGTTATGTTTAGGGTGAGGGTGAGGTTTAGGGTTAGGGTGATGTTAGGGTAAGGGTGAGGTTTACATTGAGGGTGAGTGTGAGGGTGATGGTGAGGTTTAGTGTGTGGGTAAGGGTTAGGGTTAGGTTGAGGGTCAGGGTGACAGTGAGTGTTAGGGTGAGGATGTGGGTTAGGGTTAGGGTTAGCGTTAGGGTCAGGGTTAGGGTTAGGATTCGAATTAGGGTGAGGGTTAATGTGAGGGTTAGGGTTAGGTTTAGGGTTAGGGTTAGTATGAGGATTAGGGTTATGTTTAGGTTTAGGGTTACGGTGAGGTTTAGCGTGAGGGTGAGGGTTAGGGTTAGTGTTAGGGTTAGGGTGAGGGTTAGTGTGAGGGTTAGGGTTAGGGGTAGGGTTAGGATGAGGGTTAGGGTTATGGTGAGGATTAGGCTTAGGGTGAGGGTGAGGGTGAGGGTGACGATTAGGGTTCGGATGAGGGTTAGGGTCACGTTTAGGTTGAGGGATAGGTTTTTGGTGATGTTTAGGTTTCTGGTTCGGGTGAGGGTGAGGGTCAGGGTGTGGGTGAGGGTTATTTTTATGGTGAGGGTTAGGGTGATGGTGAGGTTTAGGTTGAGGGTGAGGATTAGGGTTAGGGTTAGGGTGAGGGTGAGTGTTCAGGTTAGGGTTAGGGTGAGGGTTAGTGTGAGGTGTAGGGTTAGAGTTAGGGTTACGTTTAGGGTTACTGTGGGGATAAGGGTTAGGGTGAGGGTTATGATTGGGGTGAGGGTTAGTGTTAGCGTTAGGTTTGGGGTGAAGGTTAGGGTGAGGGTTAGGGTTAGGGTAAGAGTTTGGGTGAGGGTGAGGTTTATCGTTAGTTTTAGCCTGACGGTTAAGGTTAGGGTATGGGTGAGGTTTAGGTTTTGGGTGACGGTGATGGTTATGTTTAGGGTTAGGGTGAGGGTAAGGGTGAGGGTTATGTTTAGGGTGAGGGTGAGGGCTAGTGTTAGAATTAGAGTTAGGGTTAGGGTTATGGTTAGGGTGAGGGTGAGGGTTAGGGTTAGGGTTAGGATTAGGTTTAGGAATAGGGTTAGACTGAAGTTGGGGGTGAGGTTGAGGGTAAGGGTTAGGGTTAGGGTTAGTTTTATGGTGAGGGCTAGGGGGAGGGGGAGGGTGAGGGTGTAGTTGAGGGTTAGGGTTGTGGTGAGGGTTAGGGTGAAGGTGAGGGTTAGAGGTAGGGTTAGGGTGAGGGTTATGGCTAGGGTTAGGGTGAGGGGTAATGTGAGGGGTAGGGTTAGGGTTAGGGTGAGGGTTAGGTTTTATGGGACGGTTAGGGTTAGGGTTAGGGTTAGTGTGAGGATAAGGGTTAGGATGAAGGTTAGGGTGAGAGTGAGGGTTAGGTTTAGCTTGAGGATTAAGGTGAGGGTTAAGGTGAGGGTTAGGGTTAGTATGAGGGTGATGGTTAGAGTTAGGTTTAGGGTGAGGGTTAGGGTTAGGGTGAGGTTTAGGGTAGGGCTAGGGTGAGGGTTCGGGTTCGGGTTCGGGTGAGTTTTAGGGTATGTGTGGCGGTTTGGTTTAGAGTGAGGGTTAAGGTGACTGTGAGGGTTAGGATGAGGGTGAGGGTTAGGGTTATGGTGAGGATTAGGGTTAGGGTTATGTTTAGGGTTATTGTGATGGTAAGGGTTAGGGTGAGGTTTAGGGTGATGGTGAGGTTTAGGGATAGCGTTAGAATTTGGGTGAGGGTTAGGGTTCAGGTTAGGCTTAGGGTGAGGGTGAGGGTTAGAGTTAGGTTTAGGGTTATTGTTAGGGTGAGGGTAAGGTTTAGTGTGAGGGTGAGGGTTATGTTGAGGGTTAGGGTTAGAGTGAGGGTGAGGGTTAGGGTTAGGTTGAGGTTTAGGGTGAGCGTTAGGGTGAGGGTTAGGTTTAGGTGTAGGTTTAGGGTGAGTGTTAGTGTGAGGTTTAGTGTTAGTGTTGGGTTAGGGTTAGGGTGAGGGTTAGAGTGAAGGTAAGGGTTAGAATGAGGGTGAGGGTGAGGGTGAGGGTTAGGGATAGCATTAGGGTTAGGTTTAGGGTTAGGGTGAGGGTTAGGATGAGGTTGAGGTTGAGGGTTATCATTAGGGTTAGGGTTAGGGTTAGGGTGAGTGTTAGGATTAGGGTTGGGTTGAGGGTGGGATGAGGTTGAGGTTGAGGGTTAAGGTTAGGGTCAGTTTTAGAGTGAGGGCTAGGGTGAGGGTGAGGGTTAGGGTTGCGGTGAGGATTAGGGTTAGGTTTAGGGTTAGGGTTATAAGGAGGGTAAGGGTTAGGATGAGGTTTAGGGAGAGGGTGAGGTTTAGGGAGAGGGTTAGATTTAGGGTGAGGTTTAGGGTTAGGGTTAGGGTTCAGGTTAGGCTTAAGGTGATGGTGAGGGTTAGAGTTAGGGTTAGGGTTAGGGTTAGGGGGAGGGTAAGTTTTAGGGTGAGGGTGAGGGTTAGGATTAAGTTGAGGGTTAGGGTGAGCGTTAGGGTGAGGGTTAGGTTTAGGTTTAGGGTTATAGTGAGGGTTTGGGTGAGGGTGAGTTTTAGGGATAGCATTAGGGTTAGGATTAGGGTTAGGGTGAGGGTAGGGTTAGGGTTAGGTTTAGGGTTAGGGTTAGGTTGAGGGTTACGGATAGGGTTGGGGTTAGGGTGATGGTCAGGGTTAGGGTTAGGGTTAGAGTTAGGGTGAGGGTGAGGGTGAGGGTTAGGGTTAGGCTGAGTGTCAGGGTGTGAGTGAGGGTGAGGTTTAGGGTTAGGGTGAGGGTTTGGTTTAGGGTTAGCGTTAGGGTTAGGTTGAGGGTTATGTTTAGGGTTAGGGAGACGGTTTGGCTGAGGCTTAGGGTTAGGGTTAGGATTAGGGTGAGGGAAAGGTTTAGGGTTATGGTGAGGGTTAGTGTGAGGGTTAGGGTGAGCGTTAGGCTGAGGGTTATGGTTAGGTTTAGTTTTAGGGTGAAGGTTAGGGTGAGGTTTAGTTTTAGGGTTAGGATTTGGTTGAGGGTAAGAGTTAGAGTGAGGGTTAGGGTGAGGGTGAGGGTTAGGAAGAGCATTAGGTTTAGGCTTGTGGTTAGGGTGAGGGTTAGGGCTACGGTTAGGTTTAGGGTGAGGGTGAGGATGAGGGTTATGTTGAGGGTTAGGGTTAGGGTTAGGGTTAGATTTAGGGTTAGGGTGAGGGTGAGGGTGAGGTTTAGGGTTAGAGTTAGGGTGAAGTTTAGGTATACGGTGAGGTTTAGAGTGACATTGAGGGTAAGGGTTAGGGTGAGGGCTAGGGTTAGGGTTAGGGTTCAAGTGAGGTTTAGGTTTAGGATTAGGGTTAGGTTTAGGGTGACTGTAAGGGTTAGAGTGAGGGTTAGGGTGAGGGTGAGGTTTTTGGATAGCATTAGCGTTAAGGTTAGGGTTAGGGTGAGGGTTAGGTTTACGGTTAGGGTTAGGGTGTGGGAGAGGGTTATGTTGAGGGTTAGAGTTATGGTTAGGGTTAGGGTTAGGGTGAGGGTAAGGGTTAGGGTTAGGGTTAAGGTGAGGGTGAGGGTGAGGGTTAGGTTTCGGGTTAGGGTGAGGGTTAGGGTGAGGGTTAGGGTGAGGCGTAGGGTTATGGTTAGCGTGAGGGTTAGGGTGAGGGTGAGGGTTAGGGTGATTGTTAGGATTTGGGTTAAAGTTAGGGTTTGGGTGAGGATAAGGGATAGGGTGAGGTTTAGGGTGCCGGTGAGGGTTCGGGTTACCGTTAGGGTTAGGGTGAGGGTTAGGGTCAGGGTTAGGGTTAGGGTTAGGGTTAGCGTTAGGTTGAGGTTGAGGGTTCTGGACAGGGTTAGGGCGACGGTTAGGGTTAGGGTGAGGTTTAGGTTTAGGGTTAGGGTTAGGGTTAGGTTTAGGGTGAGGGTGAGGGTTAGGGTTAGGTTTAGAGTGAGGGTGAGGGTAAGGTTTAGGATTAGGGTTAGGGTTAAGCTTAGGGTGAGGGTGAGGGTGAGGGTGAGTGTGAGGGTCAGGGTTAGGGTTAGGGTTAGGGTGATGGTGAGGGTGAGGATTAGGTTTAGGGTTAGGGTGAGGGTGAGGGTAAGGTTTAGGATTAGAGTTAGGGTTAGGCTTAGGCTTAGGGTGAGGGTGAGGGTGAATGTGAGGGTTAGGGTTAGGGTTAGGGTTAGTGTGAGGCTTAGCATTAGGTTGATGTTTAGGGTGAGGGTCTTGGTTAGGGTGAGGGTTTGAGTTCGGGTGAGGGTGAGGGTTAGGGTGTGGGTGAGGCTTAAGATTAGGTTGAGGGTTAGTGTGTGGGTGAGGCTTAGGGTTAGGGTGAGGGTTAGTGCTATGTTGAGGTTGAGGGTGAGGGTTAGGGTGAAGTTTTGAATGAGATTTAGGGTTAGGTTAGGTTTAGGGCTATTGTGAGTGTTAGGCTGAGGGTGAGGGTGAGGGTGAGGGTGCGGTATTGGGATAGGGTTAGGGTGAGGGTTAGGGTTAGTGTGAGGGTTAGGGTGAAGGTGAGGTTAAGGGTGAGGGTGAGGGTTAGGCTGAGGTTGAGTGTTAGGGTAAGAGTGATGGTTAGGGTTAGGGTTAGGGTTACGGTTAAGGGGAGGGTTAGGTTTAGTGTGAGGGTTAGTTTTAGGGTTAGGGTTAGGATTTGGGTGAGAGTAAGGATTAGGGTTAAGGTTAGGGTGAGAGTGAGTGTTAGGTTTAGCGTGAGTATTAGGGTGAGTGTTAGGGTGTGGGTTAGGGTTAGGGTTAGGGTGAGGGTTAGGGTTAGGATTAGGATTAGGTTTAGGGTAAAGCTGAGGGTGAGGGTAAGGGTTAGGGATAGGGTTAAGGTTAGCGTTAGCTTTTGTGTGAGGTTTAGGAATAGGGTTAGAGTTAGGTTGAGGGTAAGGGTTAGGGTGAGGGTTAGGGTGAAGATGAGGTTTAGGGATAGGGTTAGGGTTAGGATTATGCTACGTGTAGGGTTAAGTTTTAGAGTTAGGGGGAGTGTTAGGGTAAGGGTTAGGGTTAGGGTTACGGTTAGGGGAAGGATTAGGTTTAGTGTGAGGGTTAGGTTTAGTGTTAGGGTTAGGATTTGGGTGAGGGTAAGTATTAGGGTTAGATTAGGGTGAGAGTAAGGGTTAGGGTTAGTGTGAGTGTTAGGGTGAGTGTTAGGGTGAGGGTTAGGGTGAGGGGTAGGGTGAGTGTTAGTGTGTGGTTGCGGTTGAGGGTGAGGTTTTAGGTTAGTTTAGGTTTAGGGTTAGGGTTAGTGTTAGGGTTAAGGTGAGGTTTAGGGTGAGGGTAAGTGTTAGGGTGTGGGTTAGGGTAAAGTTGAGCATTAGGGTTAGGGTTAGGGTTAGGGTGAGGTGTAGGGTGAGATTTATGGTTATGGTTAGGGTTAGGGTTATTGTGAGGGTTAGGCTGAAGATGAGGGTGAGGGTGAGGGTGCGGGATAGGGTTAGGGTTAGGGTGAGGGTTAGGGTTAGTATGAGGGTTAGGTTTAGTGTGAGGGTTAGGGTTAGTTTGTGGGTTAGGGTGAAGTTGAGGTTAAGGGTTAGGGTGAGGGTTAGGTTGAGGGTTAGGGTGACATTTAGGGTTAGGGTTAGGGTTAGGATTAGGTTTAGTGTGAGGGTTAGGGTTAGGGTTAGGGTTAGGATTAGGGGGAGGGTAAGGGTTAGGGTTACGTTTAGGGTGAGAGTGAGGGTTAGAGTTAGCATGAGTGTTAGGGTTAGGGTTAGGGTGAGGGTTAGGGTGAGGGTTAGGGTTAGGATTAGGATTAGGGTTAGGGTAAAGTTGAGGGTGAGGGTGGGAGTGAGGGTGAGGGTTAGGGTTAGGGTTAGGGTTTGTGTGAGGTTTAAGAATAGGGTTAGGATTAGGGTGAGGGTAAGGGTTAGAGTGAGGGTTAGGGTGAAGGTGAGGTTAAGGTTAGGGTGAGGGATAGGGTGAGGGTTAGGTTTAGTGTGAGGGTTAGGAATAGGACGAGGCTGAGGGTAAGGTTTAGGGTGAGGATTAGGGTGAGGGTGACGGTTAGGGTGAGGGTTAGGATTTGGGTTAAAGTAGGGTTTGAGTGAGGATAAGGGTTAGGGTGAGTGCTAGGGTGTGGATGAGGGTTAGGTTGAAGGTGAGGTTTAGGGATAGGGTTAGGGTTAGGATAATGGTGTGTGTGAGATTGAGTGTTAGAGTTAGGGTGAGGTTTAGGGTTAGGGTGAGTTTTAGGGTTAGGGTTAGGTTTAGGGTGAGGGTGAGGTTGAGGGTTAGGGTTATTGTTAGGGTTAGGGTAAGGGTGAGGGTGAGAGTGACGGTGAAGGTGAGGGTGAGGTTTAGGGTTAGGGTTAGATTGAGGGTGAGGGTTAGGGTTAGGGTTAGGATTACGGTAAGGGTTAGGGTTAGATTGTGGTTGACAGTGAGGGTGAGGGTGAGGGTGAGGATTTGGGTTAGGGTGAGTGTTAGGCTTATTGTGAGGATGAGGGTTAGGGTTAGGGTTAGGGTTAAGATGAGGGTTAGGGTGAGTTTTAGGGTTAGGGTTAGGTTTAGGGTGAGGGTGAGGTTGAGGGTTAGGGTTATTGTTAGGGTTAGGGTAAGGGTGAGGGTGAGAGTGACGGTGAAGGTGAGGGTGAGGTTTAGGGTTAGGGTTAGATTGAGGGTGAGGGTTAGGGTTAGGGTTAGGATTACGGTAAGGGTTAGGGTTAGATTGTGGTTGACGGTGAGGGTGAGGGTGAGGGTGAGGATTTGGGTTAGGGTGAGTGTTAGGCTTATTGTGAGGATGAGGGTTAGGGTTAGGGTTAGGGTTAAGATGAGGGTTAGGGTGAGGGGTAGGTTCATGGTTAGGGTGAGGATTAGGGTTAGTGTGAAAGTTAGGGTTAGGTTTAGTGTTACGGTTAGGTTGTGGGGTACGGTTATTGTTAGGGTGACGGTTAGGTTTAGTGTGAGGGTTAAAGTTAGGGTTAGGGTGAGGGAAAGGTTTATGATGAGGGTTAGGGTGAGGGTGAGTGTTAGGGTTATTGTTGGGGTTAGGATTAGTGTGTGGGTGAGGGTGAGGGTTAGATGAGGGTTAATGATAGGGTGAATATTAAGGTTAGGGTTAGGGTCAGGGTGAGGGTTAGGCTGAGGGATAGGGTTAGGGTTAGGTTGAGGTTTAGGTTTAATCTGAGGGTTAGGGTTAGGGTTTGGGTTAGGGTTAGGGTTAGGGAGATGGTTAGGGTTAGGGTGAGAGTTAGGGTTAAGTTTAGGGTTAGATTGAGTTTGAGGATAAGAGTTAAGGTTGGGTGAGGGTTAGAGTTAGAGTGAGGGTTAGGGTTGGATTAGGGTTAGAGTTAGGGTGAGGGTGAGGGTGAGGGTTAGGGTTAGGATTAGAGTTAGGGTTAGGGATAGACTGAGGGTGAGGGTGAGAGTGAGGGTGACGGTTTAGTTTAGGATGAGGGTTTGGGTTAGGGTTAGGGTGATTTTAAGCGTGAGGGTTAGGGTTAGGGATAAGATGAGGGTTAGGTTGAGGGGTAGGGTTATGGTTAGCGTGAGGGTTTGGGTTACTGTGAGGGTTAGGTTTAGGTTTGAGTTTAGGGAGAGGGTAAGAGTTAGGTTAGTGTGAGGATTAGGGTTAGGGTTAGGTTTAGGTTGAGGGTAAGGTTTAGGGTGAGGTTTAGTGTGAGTGTGAGGGTTAGGCTTAGGGTTAGTGTTAGGATCAGTGTGTGGGTGAGGGGGAGGGGGAGGGTTAGAGTGAGGTTTAGCGTTAGGATTAGGGTTAGGATGAGGGTTTGAGTGAGGGTGAGAGTAAGGATTAGGGTTAGGGATAGAGTGAGAGTGAAGGTTAGGGTTAGGATTAGGGGTAGAGTTAGGGTTAGGCTGTGGGTGAGGGTGAGGTTGAGTGTTAGGTTTAGGGTTGGGTTAAGGCTAGGGTGAGGGCTATCGTGAGGGTGAGGTTTAGGGTGAGGGTGAGGGTGAGGGTGAGTGTTTCGGTTAGGTAAGTGTTAGGGTTAGGGTTCGGGAGAGGATTATGTTGAGGGTGAGGTTTAGGGTGAGGGTTAGGGTTAGGGTGAGGGTTAGAGTTAGGGTTAGATGAGGTATAGGGTTAGAGTGATGTTAAGAATGAGGGTAAGAATTAGGGTGTGGGTGAGGGTTCAGGTGTGGGTTAGGGTTACGCTTAGAGTTAGGTTGAGAGTTAGGGTGAGGGTGAGGGTTAGGGTTAGGGTTAGGGATAGAGTGAGAATTAGGGTTAGGGTCAGGGTTAGGGTGACGGTTAGGCTGAGGGGAATGGTTAGGGTTAGGGTGAGGTTTAGGTTTAGTCTGAAGGTTAGGGTTAGATTTAGTGTTAGGGTTAGTGTGAGGTTAAGCGTTAGGGTGAGGGTTAGGTTTAGGGTGAGGTTAGGGTGAGGGTTAGAGTTAGGGTGAGGGTGAGGGTTAGGGTTAGGTTAAGTGTGAGGCTTAGGTTGAGGTTGAGGGTTAGGGTGAGGATTAGTGTTAGGGTTAAGGATAGGGTGAGGGTGAGGTTGAGGCTGAGGTTTAGGGTGAGGGTGAGTGTGAGGGTGACGGTTACGTTTAGGGTGAGGGTTAGGTTTAGGGTAAGCTTTAGGGTGAGGGTTAGGGTTAGCTTTAGGATTAAGGTGAGGGTTAGGGCTCAGGTGAGGGTGAGAATGATGGTGAGGGTAAGGGTTAGCTTTAGTGTTAGGGTAAGGTTTAGGGTTAATGTGAGGGTTAGAGTGAGGGTGAGGATAAGTGTTAGGATGAGGGTTAGGGTGAGTAGGAGGTTTAGGGTTAGGGTTAGGGCTAGGATGAGGGTTAGGGTGAGGGTTAGGGTTAAGGTTAAGTTAGGGTTAGGGTGAGGGTTAGGGTGAGAGTGAGAGTTAGGTTTCGAATTAGTGTTAGGTTTAGGTTTAGGCTTAGGCTGAGGGTGAGGGTGAGGTTTAGGATTAGGGATAGGGTTAGGTTTAGGGTGAGGTTTAGGGTTAGGGTGATGTATAGGGTTAGGGTTAGGGTTACGGTGACGGTTAGGTTTAGGGTTAGGGTGATGTATAGGGTTAGGGTTAGGGTTACGGTGACGGTTAGGGTTAGGGTGAGGGTTAGGTTTAGGGTTAGGGTTAGGGTGAGGGTGAGTGTTAGGTTTAGGATTAGGCTTAGGCTATGAGTGCGGGTGAGGGTGAAGGTGAGGGTTAGGTTTAGGGTGAGGCTTAGGGTTAGGGTTAGGGTGAGGGTAATGTTTAGGGTGATGTTTAGAATGAGGGTGAGGGTCAGGGTGAGAATGAGGGTTAGGGTGTGGGTGAGGGTTATGGTTATGGTGAGGTTTAGGTTGACGGTGAGGGTTAGGGTGAGTGTGAGGATTAGGGTTAGGTTTAGGGGGAGGGTTAGTGTTAGTTTTAGGATTAGGGTGAGAGTTAGACTTAGGGTTAGGGTTAGGATTAGTGTGAGGGTTGGGGTTAGGGTTAGGGTTTGGGTTAGGGTAAGGGTAAGGGTTAGGGTGATAGTCATGGTTAGGGTGAGAGTTAGGTTTAAGGTTAGGGTTAGATTGCGGTTGAGTGTGAGGGTTAGGTTTGGGTGAGGGTTAGAGTTAGAGTGAGGGTTATTGTTGGATTAGGGTTAGAGTTAGGGTGAGGTGAGGGTGAGGGTTAGGGTGAAGGTAAGGGTAAGGGTGAGGGTTAGGGTGAGGGTGAGTGTTAGATTTAGGGTTAGGCTTAGGGTGAGGGTGAGGGTAAGGGTTAGGGTTAGGGTTAGGGTGAGGGTTAGGTTTAGTGTGAGGGTTAGGGTGAGGGTGAGATTTAGGTTGAGGGTTAGGGATAGGGTGAGGTTTGGGGTTAGGGTTAGGATGAGGGTTAGGGTTAGGTTTAGGGTGATGTTTAGGATGAGGGTGAGGGTTAGGGTTAGGGTGAGGTTTCGGATGAGGGTTAGGGATAGGGTTAGAATTAGGGTGAGGGCTAGGGTGAGGTTGAGGTTTAGGGTTAGGGTTAGGGATAGGTTGAGAATTAGAGTTAGGGTTAAGGTTAGGGTGAGGGTTAGGCTGAGGGTTAGGGTTAGGGTTAGGGTGAGTGTTAAGTTTAGTCTGAGGGTTCTGGTTAGGGTAGGGTTAGGGTTAGGGTTAGGTAAGGATTAGGGTGAGTGTTAGGGGGAAGATGAGATTTAGTTTTAGCATTAGGGTTAGGATGAGGGATAAGGTGAGGGTTAGGGTTAGGGTTATGGTTAATGTGAGGGTGAGGGTTAGGGTTAGGGTGAGGTTTAGGGTTAGGGTGAGAGTTAGGATTAGGGTTAGGGTTAGGGTGAGGGTGAAGGTGAGGCTGAGGGTTAGGGTGACGGTGAGGGTGAGGGTGAGGGTTTCTGTTAGGTAAGGGTTAGGTTTAGGGTTACGGTGAGGATTAGGGTGAGGGTGAGGGTTAGGGTGAGGATTAGGGTTAAGGTGAGGGTTAGGGTTAGGGTTAGGGTGAGGGATAGGGTTGGGGTGATGTTTAGGATGAGGGTGAGGTTAGGGTGAAGGTGAGGTTGAGGGTGCGGTTTAGGGTTACTGTTAGCGTTAGGGTGAGTTCTAGGGTGAGGGGAATGGTTAGGGTTAGGGTGAGGGTTAGGTTTAGTCTGAGGGTTAAGGTTAGGTTTAGGGTTAGGGTTAGTGTGAGGTTAAGGGTTAGGGTGAGGGTTAGAGTGAGGGTGAGGGTTAGGGTTAGGGTTAGGCTCAGGCTGGGAGTGAGGGTGAGGGTGAAGGTGAGGGTTAGGTTTAGGGTGAGGCTTAGGGTTAGGGTTAGGGTGAGGGTTAAGTTTAGGGTGATGTTTAGCGTGAGGGTGAGGGTCAGGGTGAGAGTGGGGGTTAGGGTGTGGATGAGGGTTAGGTTTATGGTGATTTTTAGGGTGATGGTGAGGGTTAGGGTGAGTGTGAGGATTAGGGTTAGGTTTAGGAGGAGGGTTAGTGTTAGTTTTAGGGTTAGGGTGAGGGTTTGGTTGAGGGTTTGCGTTAGGATTAGTGTGAGGGTTAGGGTTAGGGTTAGGGTTTGAGTTAGGGTGAGGGTAAAGGTTAGGGTGATGGTAAGTGTTAGGGTGAGAGTTAGGGTTAAGATTAGGGTTAGATTGAGATTGAGTGTTAGTGTTAGGGTTGGGTGAGGGTTAGAGTTAGAGTGAAGGTTAGGGTGGGATTAGGGTTAGAGTTAGGGTGAGGGTGAGGGTGAGGGTTAGGCTTAGGATTAGGGTTAGGTTTAGGGTTAGACTGGGGGTGAGGGTGAGGGTGAGGGTGACAGTTTGGGTTAGGGTGAGGGTTAGGGTGAGGGTAAGCGTGAGGGTTAGGGTTAGGGGTACTATGAGGGTTAGGTCAAGGGGTAGGGTCATGGTGAGGGTGAGGTTTAGGGTAAATGTGAGGGTTAGGTTTAGGGTTAAGCTTAGGGTTAGGGAGACGGTAAGGGTTAGCGTGAGGGTTAGGGTGATGATGAGGGTTAGGGTTAGGGTTAGGGTGATGGTTACGGTGAGGGTTAAGGTTAGTGTTAGGGTTAGGGTTAGGGTGAGGGTTAGGGTGAGGGTAAGGGTTAGGGTGAGGATTAGGGAGAGTGAGGGTTAGGGTTAGGGTTAAGGTTAGGGTGAAGCGTAGGGTGAGGGTTAGGGTTAGGGTTAGGGTTAGGATGAGTGTTAAAGTGAGGGATTGGGTTAGGGTTAGGGTTAGTGTTAGGGTGAAGGTTAGGGTCAGGGTGAGTGTTAGGTTTAGGGTGAGGGTTAGGGTTGGGGTGAGGGTTAGGATTAGGTTTAGGGTAAGTGTTAGGGTGAGTGTTAGGCTGAGGGTTAGGGTTAGGTTTAGGGTGAGGGTTAGGTTTCGTGTGAGGTTTAGGGTTAGAGTTAGGGTTAGGGTTAGGGTGAGTTTGAGGGTTAGTGTTAGGGTTAGGATTAGGATTAGGGTTAGGGTTAGGGTGAGGGTGTGGGTGAGGTTTAGGGTTAGAGTTAGGTTTAGGGTGAGGGTGAGAGTCAGGTTTAGGGTTAGGATTAGGATTAGGGTTAGGCTTAGGTTCAGGTTGAGGGTGAGAGTAAGAGGGAGGGTTAGGGTGGGGGTGAGGGTTAGGTTTAGGGTGAGGTTTAGGGTTAGGGTGACGATGTGTGTGAGGTTGAGGGTTAGGGTTAGGGTTAGGGTTAGGGTGAAGGTGAGGGTTAGGTTTAGAATTAGGTTTAGGATTAGGGTTAGGCTGAAGTTGATTGTGTGGTTGACGTTTAGGGTTATTGTTAAGGATAGGGTGAGGGCTAGGGTGAGGGTCAGGGTGAGGGTGAGGGTGAGGGTGAGGGTTTCACTTAGGTAAGGGTTAGTTTTAGGGTTAGGTTGAGGATTAGGGTGAGGGTGAGATTTTGGGTGAGGGTTAGGGATAGGGTGAGGGTTGGGGTTAGGGTTAGTGTGAGGGTTAGGGTTAGGTTTAGGGTGATGTTTAGGATGAGGGTGAGGGTTAGGGTGAGGGTTCGGGTTCGGATGAGGGTTCGGGACAGGGTTAGAATTAGGGTGAGGGCTAGGGTGAGGTTGAGGGTTAGGGTTAGTTTTAGGGATAGGGTGAGAATTAGAGTTAGGGTTAAGGTTAGGGTGAGGGTTAGGCTGAGGGGTAGGGTTAGGGTTATGGTGAGGGTTATGTTTAGTCTGAGTGTTAGGGTTAGGCTAGGGTTAGGGTTAGGGTTAGGGTAAGGGTTAGGGTCAGGTTTAGGGTGAGGATGAGGTTTAGTTTTAGCATTAGGTTTAGGATGAGTGATAAGGTGAGGGTTAGGGTTATGGTTAATGTGAGGGTGAGGGTTAGGGATAGGGTGAGGTTTAGGGGTAGGGTGAGGGTTAGGATTAGGGTTAGTGTTAGGGTGAGGGTGAAGGTGAGGCTGAGGGTTAGGGTGAAGGTGAGGGTAAGGGTGAGGGTTTCGCTTAGGTAAGGGTTAGTTTTAGGGTTAAGTTGAGGATGAGGGTGAGGGTGAGATTTAGCTTGAGGGTTAGAGATAGGGTAAGGGTTGGGGTTAGGGTTAGGGTGAGGGTTAGGGTTAGGTTTAGGGTGATGTTTAGGATGAGGGTGAGGGTTAGGGTGAGGGTGAGGGTTCGGATGAGGTTTAGGGATAGGGTTAGAATTAGGGTGAGGGCTAG
Organism: Dipodomys spectabilis; assembly: GCF_019054845.1. Lineage (NCBI taxonomy): Eukaryota > Metazoa > Chordata > Mammalia > Rodentia > Heteromyidae > Dipodomys > Dipodomys spectabilis. The sequence goes on along the minus strand of NW_024871826.1, from coordinate 742 downwards.
GGTGAGGTTGAGGTTTAGGTTTAGGGTGAGAATTAGAGTTAGGGTTAAGGTTAGGGTGAGGGTTAGGCTGAGGTGTAGGGTTAGGGTTAGGGTGAGGTTTATGTTTAGTCTTAGGGTTAGGGTTAAGGTAGGGTTAGGGTTAGGGTAAGGGTTAGGGTGAGGGTTAGGTGAGGATGAGGTTTAGTTTTGGGTGAGGGATAAGGTGAGGGTTAGGGTTAGGGTTAATGTGAGAGTGAGGGTTAGGGTTAGGTTGAGGTTTAGGGTTAGGGTGAGGGTTAGGATTAGGGTTAGGGTTAGGGTGAGAGTGAAGGTGAGGCTGAGGGTTAGGGTGAGGGTGAGGGTTAGGGTGAGGTTTAGGGATAGGGTTAGGATGAGGGTGAGGGTGAGGGTTAGGGTTAGGATTAGGGTTAGGGTTAGTGTTAGGCTGGGGGTGAGGGTGAGGGTGAGGGTTAGGGTTAGGGTTAGGGTTTTGGATAGGGCCAGTGTGATTCTTAGGGTGAGGGTGAGGGTAAGGGTTACGTTGAGAGTTAGGGTGAGGGTGAGGGTTACGGTTAGGTTTAGTATGAGGGTTAGGGTCAAGGTTAGGGTTAATGATAGGGTTAGGGTTAGGGTAAGGTTTAGGGTGAGGGTTAGCGTTAGGGTGAAGGTTAGGGTTAGGGTGAGGGTTAGGGTTTGGATTAGGTTTAATGTGAGGGCTAGGGTGACGGTGACTGTTAGGGTTAAGCTTATGGTGAGGGTAAGG
>NW_024871825.1:0-30952 GCF_019054845.1 Dipodomys spectabilis | reverse complement strand
TAGTACAAGTGTTGAGATATCTGCATGACTGTAATGTATATCTTGGAGTGAATTAGGCAGTAAGAAATCCAATATCACATAAGACAAAAATGGTAGTGACAGAATACTCCCTTGAGAAAAATATAGGAGGCTGCCAGAAGTATGAAGAAATTTAGATAATTTTGAAGAATTTAGAATTGCAAGCTCAAGTATGTCTCTTTAAATAAAAATTATATAAGTGGGAGGGTAAAAGAAGTTAGAGAGAAGAAAATAACTGACAGTAAATTATAGTCCCAACATAGAGTATAAAAGACATAATCTATAAATTCCAAGTAAAAAAGAGACCAATATAATATGTCCCACTTAATTTAGGTACATGCAAAATATTTACTTGGCTTTTTCCTATTTTAATGCTTCAAAATAAAGAAGACTTAAGAAAAGTTATGTGATTGTCATTACTTCAACCTGAACTCTAACTGTAATGAGCCCTCTTTTTCTCACTTTGCACTTGGAAAATAGTCCCTAAGTTGATGATGTTTTGGCTAATTAGGGTCAGAGTTAGGGGCTTCTATGTGTACAATAAACTCAGAATAATTTAAAACAGCTTTCCTCAAGGTATCCAACCACATTTTCTGAAGCTGGACTTTGAAAACACCATCATACCTGAGCACCTAATTGAATTCACACTTCAGCATTTCCTTGGCACATTCTACTTTGTACCTTCCTTCTTTTTTATACATTCCTTTTGAGTTTATAGTTGCCCTATTTCCATTTCATCTGTACAAACTTCTAAGAACATGGTTCAACTACCACTTCTTGTTTGCACACACCCAGTCTATGTAAGAAAGTACTTTGTCCATGTTAAGCAATAGAGTAGTACTCACTCTCTGAGGAGAGAACTTCCACATTTTAACCCTATGCCCACATTAGAGTATGTAAAATACAAAGCATTTGACACAAACAGTGATACTAGAATTGAAAGGCTCCTTTGGGACATTTTCTGGAGCTCAATTTGCCCAGGAGAAATATAAATATCCAGAAATTTGGAGCCAATTAGTAACTAACCAAATAACACTAGATCATAGATGTTGTGTTAATACACATCACCATTGTATTATTATTACATCAGAATCATTCCCTACTTGCAAATGTGTATGAGAAAATGAAAGAAAGGCATTAAAGCAAAATGTCTTACCATTTTAAGGATTTAATCTTAGTGGGGACGGTAATGTCTGAACTCGTCCATTCAATAAAAGCTTGAAGTATATAAGAGCACTTCCTACATATAATAATTTCTGGCAGGTTTATTGACAGGGTTATTTCAGTATGGAGATATCTCTAACAATAACTTGACTTAAGTAGAGTGTATGGCACTTATGATGGGTCAATGGCTATTGTGGCATTTTCTGTTTTAAAGAAAAATCAATTTGAGGAGCCTTCAGTAACATCAGTAAAGCTGTATGTTCAACCTAATACTTGGTGTTTCTTTTCCTACGTTTATAATAAGTAGGCTGATAAGATATCCAAACATATCTAAAGATATTTCAATAAAATCCCAAACAAATATGGATACATGGGTCACTTGTCTGTGCTGTAGTTCAATCTGTAATCTCCTGGCTAAACAAAGTCTTCAGAAATATTCACAAAATAACTCTAAATAAAGTTCATGAGAGTTATATATGTATAATTCTTCTAAGGTCAGGATAAAAGCATTTGTTCCCAACACTTAAAATCAATAGGAACTGTTGAATTCATGGATCAAGAATTTTATGGCTTCATATTCATATCCCAAAATTTTTTCAATATGACTTTCACCAAAACAATGTTCTTATTGAACTTATTTATGTCCTTTTAATTTTCATAACCAAAACACTGTTCTTATTCAACTCATTTATGTCCTTTTAATTTTCATAACCAAAACACTGTTCTTATTGAACTCATTTATGTCCTTTTAATTTTCATATCCAAATAGTATATTTCTTTCAATACCTTCCTGCAAATTCTCTCCTTTCTTTACTTCCATAAATCTGTTTTTATTACATTTTTGTTTCCTTATATATCTCTTTTTTTTAAACTTGTTCACGCTGTTGCTCACATTGCTCACACTTGTGTTAGAACCTTCCTTTACCTCTTCCCTTTAATAATTCCCCCGATTTTATTACTGTTTTTCACATTCATGGTCGTGGATATTTTCATGATGTCTAAACAGACTTATCTTTCCATCTGTTTAATAAAATCTTTAGAACTATCAGAGGGTTTTTCCCCCTACATCCATCATTTGCACATGTAGTCCTTATCACCGAGAATATAACTCACACAGTTGCCTGGCCAGAGATGTAGAAGCCCTTTACATTTCTTCTTACCCTTCTATTCCCGTTCATTAGGTCAGATATATGATGAAGGTTTTCTCAATTTATATGATTTCTATGTACTCCTTTTTATGCCCCTGACACAAGCCTGTTTCAAGTACTGATCACTGGTCACATAGTCCTAAAACAACTATTTACAAAGTATGCTTTTTCCCCATAGTATTTTCATATTGGTCCTCGCCATCACCAAATTATTCTCCTTGTAAGTACACAGAGTGAAGAGCTCAGACACAAATTCTAGTATCATTATTTACTCAGTGTTGACTGTTGGCCTTACATTTCTCATCTGTAAATGGATGTAATCTACCAGAAATATTCAAGAATAAACTTGTTGACTTCTAGAGCAAGAAAAAAGAAAAGTGAAGAGTTCTTACATTTTCCACCTTAGCTTACAAATAAGGAAAGAGTCAAATTCAGTTTGCTGATGTAAAGTCACAAATTGCTTCATGCAGAAATAAAAATAAATTTTAGCTCCTGGCTCTAAGAACTGTGTCCTTTTAAGGCAATTACAGATATGTACGTGTTATTAGGTAAATTGTGTCAGGTGTTTTCAGCTATATTGAATATTCTCTCAATATATCATTAGAAAACATTGGTTATTGAATAGTATCTATATGAGAATGTTATTTGAACGAACCAGTCACACTAAGTTGAAAACTACATCTTAGTCCATCAAAATGTGGAAAAAAAATAATTTTATTTATAAAATAACAATACCACTAAGAAAAGTGAGTATACATTAGAGAGATTGCAGGAATAACATTAGAGTTTTTACTGTCTCTACCTGTTTATGTGATTGTATTTCTTGATATTGAAACTCTCCTCTTGTTATTCTTGATGTATATAATCCAACGCTGTCTATTACTATGTATTCAATGTGGGAAATAAAGCTTCAACAATATCTAAACTTTTTTCCTTTTCCATTATAACGTCATTATCAGGGTACACTGCGGTCATCATCATCTACATCAAAATTATTATTAACATCATAAGTGCTAATTATTGAAAATCTGATATGTCTATGGTTTTGTTATTATTTGTCTTTTGATTAATAATGTTAATGTTACCACTGTGTATGCATCCATATTTAACTTTTGAACAAATATAGAAACAAAAAACACTAAACCATACCAAGTAGCTTGACTATGTGCTTATAACAAATTATGGAATAGATTTTTGATGAACTGCAAATTCCTAACCAGTATGAATTAACTTATTCCCTCCCCATCATACTCACAAATATTTAAGAGTTTGAACAGATATTTTTCAAGTTATATACTGTAAATATTACTACAATATATAAATCTAAAATTGGGTTGAAAGTAATAAACTTTAGTTTCTATTGAGATATTATGTATATATCCTAGGAAACTTTTAGAAAAATGGACTGTATATCTTTGAAATGGAAAAGGTAAAAAAGGTAAAAAAAAAATAGTGGCATAAAAGTTTTAGAGGGAGTCTGTATTCAGAAATATATATATATATATATATATATATATATATATATATATATATATAAATGTTATGTGTAGGAAGACATACATTTTTAGAGATTATTTGTCATCAGAAATATATACATATATCTAAATTTATGTGTACAACGGTGTACATTATAGTGAAACAAAAATCTTAAAACATAATTAAAATTAAAACCTAGTGCCAGTAAGTCACACCTATAATTTGAGCTATTCTGGGTGCTGAGATCTTATAATTGTGCTCAAAACTAGCCCAGAGAGAAAAGTAATTTTAAGATTTTTTTTTGGTATGGTCTTGGGGCCTGAATTCTGGGCCTTGGCGCTGTCCCTCAGCTCTTCAGCTCAGTCTAGCACTCTACCACTTGAGCCACATTGCCACTTCTGGCTTTTTTTTTTCTGCTTATGTGGTACTGAAGAATCGAACCCAGGGCCTAATTCATACAAAGCAAGCACTGTACCACTAAGTCACCTTCCAGCCTTAATTTTTTACATTCTTATCTCCAGTTAACCACTAAAAAACAGGAATTAGCTCTGTGGCTCAAGTTGTAGAGTGCTGTCTTTGAGCATAAACAGTCTTAGGGACAATGCCCAGGTCTTGCAAACAGCAATAACAACAACAACAAAATCTATCAAATTCATTTCACAAAAGTATCTTTTAACTGCTGTGAACATTTCTTAGAAACATAAATATATGCCCCTGGAAAATGTTAAGTAAAAAGTATAGAATGTTTATGTCTTTGATAAAGACATAACTGTTTAGATTGTTTAAGATATTTAGGCAATGATTAGGAATTAAGAATAATGAAAGCTAGGTAGTATATTGGGACTGGTCTTTTATTCTATTTCACAATAGTATTAAAATGGTTCATCTGTTTCTCTAGATATTTCCCATGAGACTATCTAGCCAGATCACCAAGTTGCCACCAGTTGGAATTAATGAGATCCTTTGATTAATAATAAATAACGTTTATACCAGTGGTCCATAAGGTTATAATGTTCATGTAACTGACATAACAATGTCCCAACATAAAGCATTGCTCCTGCATTAGAACTGATAGTGGTATAAACAAACCTAACATATTGCCAGTGATAATAAAAGTATAACACATACAACTTTGTAAAGTGCATAATGTTTATAAAATATAATACATTATAAATAACTATATCATTTAATAATACATGATAATTAAATATAACAAATCTCTTTTACTGGCTGTGTACTTGCCGTACTGTACATTATGACATCACTTTCAAACTTATTAACATTTACTGTAAAATGGTATGTAGTTACCCAGATAGTAGCCTGATACATGTTTGTGTTTGTCTCTTTCATTTTCTATTTATTAGCTTATATTAATTGCATAAAGATATTTCCTTGTGATATTTCCATACATGCATAGAATGTACTTTGATCAATTCTGTCCTTTTTGTTACTCATTCTTAACCTCCCTCTCCTATATCAAATTTCTTTTTAAAATTCCATTTTATTGATTGGTATTGTTATTATTATCATCCTTATCTTTAAGTTGTTGTACAAAGAGTCTCCATTTAACAAAGCAGTTTACAAATACAATATATCTTTTTTAAAATTTTTATTGTGAAAACAATAAGCCAGATTCAGAATGAAGATTATAAGTTTTTGCTCATATATGGATTCTAGACCTAATATGTAAATATATACATAAACATAAAAAATAGTATTAAAATGATATTTAAAATGATTATATAAAATTACTCTTGCTTATTATTTGAGTTGTAATAAGTGACAAACATTTTTAATGATTTCCAAAGAAAAGGATCATTTTCTTAGTGGTATCAATTATTTTGTAATTTCAAAACAATTAAGAAAAGTATTTCAAGGATGGTTCGTTTGAAGATGATATTTGTTTTTTTGTTCTAGTTTTCATATGCTCACAGAATTAAAATTCTAAAAATTCAATGATGTTGGAATTCTGGAATATTTCATAGATACTAATATTTTAGTCCCTTAAGTGGAATTGTTTTATTTCATTTGTTATTTTCACAAATAACTCAAGATGATTGTGTATTTTTTATTATTTCACTGCTATTGGCTCTTGAGAATACTTTTTTCCTAGCAAAGTAAAGAAAAGCAATTGGATTGAGCAAGTTACATATGGCTTTAATAAAATGCAGATGCATAGATTTGTGTCTTTTGTCATTTCCTAGAAGTTTCTTCCAGAAAAGATTATCAGTTACTTATAAGTGATGCGTAATTCCTAGGTATTCCAGTTATAACATACACTTTTTGATTGAGTTATCTCTGTATAAACTCAAAATACACAGACAAAAACTAAAAAACAAACAGAAATTACATCTTTGTATTAAAATTTGTAGTTTACAAAGAGTTTCTAGTCAAGACTGAAAACATCTTTTTAGGTATTCCGCATTTTCTGTGAATTATTTTTAACAGTAGTTGTTTTCTTTGCTGACATGTAATTCACATGCAATACATTACTTCTTTTATCGTATTCATTTTAGTGCTTTAGAAGTGAATTGTACAATCACAGGTTTTCTAAGCCTAATTTTCACAAACTTGCATTTCTTCAAATAAAAATGCTGTAAACTTTAGAACAGATATTAAAATAGATATAAAATTAACTTACAGGAATTTGTCCAGCATATATCCTGTGTAGTGTGTCTTTTGAAAATTTGTTTTGGGGGATAATTTCGAGATTCTCACACATACTAATAAATCGCATTCTCAATGAACTACATTCCCTTTGCAAACAAGGTTTTTACATAAATAGAAATGTAATGGCTGGATCATATACAATTCTCTTTGACCTTTTGAAGACTTGAAAACTTGCTTGCTACAATGATTGAAGTATTATAAAAATCAATCCACTATGTGGAGTATATAAAATTCTCCACAAATGTATTATTATATTTTGTGTCTTTTTATATTATGGTCATACTAGTGAGTTTTCTTTTTTTTTCTTAGATACCACAGAGGAGCCTATTTCAAATGCTCCTCCTATTGACTATTAATTTACAAAAAATCCTTTAAAGAAATAGCCTATTCGGGAAAAACTTATATGAAATTAGACCATATAAAAATTCTTGACTCAGGATCATTGTAAGAGTAACACTGTAGCATTAACAAATATGTGCCTTCTATCTGTTAAATATGTTTTTATTTCTGTTATAGTGTCATTTGAATTATGAAAGGTTATCAAATTTATTCTTAACTTTCTTTTTTATTTTTATTTTTTATTGTGAAAATAATGTACAGGGGGGTTACAATTACTTGGGCAAGATAATGAGTACATTTCTTATAAAGCATTGTAGCCACATCTTGCCCGAAAAAACAAACACATTTTCAATGTTAAAGGCTGGAACAAAACCGAGCAAACGGCCACCATAAACAGGCGGGAGTTGCAATTCTAATATCAGATAAAATAGACTTCAAATTAAAATTCATGAGAAGAGATAAAGAAGGTTACTGCATACTAATTAAGGGATCTCTCCTTAAGGAGGATATTACAATTCTAAATATCTATTCGCCAAACAACGAAACACCCAAATTTATCCAAGAAACACTACTTTCCTTCAAATCCCACATAGATACAAAGACATTAATTGTTGGGGATTTTGACACACCACTCTACCAACTAGATAGATCAACTCAGCAAAAACTCAACAGACAAACCGCAGATTTAAACACCTGCATAGATCAACTAGATTTAACAGACATCTACCGAATATTTCACCCAGAAGCAATAAAATACCCGTTTTTCTCAGCAGCACATGGAACATTTCTAAAATAAACCACATTTTAGGACACAAAGCAAACTTGTCCAAATTCAGAAACATTGAAGTTATACCTTGCATTCTCTCTGACCACAAGGGAATAAAATTAGAAATCAACACCAAAAGACACCAAAGAAAGTCCGGTAACATATGGAGGCTGAACAACACACTGCTGAATCACGAATGGATCATAGAAGAGATTAGAATGGAAATTCAAATGTTCATGCTATCCAACAAAAATGAGCACACAAATTACCAGATCTTTTGGGACACAGCAATGGCAATACTGAGAGGCAACTTTACAGCTCTGAATTCCAACATCAACAAATTGGAGAGATCTGAAACCAACAATTTAATGAGACATCTGAATCTCCTTGAAAAAAGAGCATCAAGATAAACCCCAATCGAGTAGATGAAAAGAAATAATTAAAATTAAATCAGAATTAAATGAATTAGAATAAAAAAAAACAATAGAAAGAATCAAAAAAACAAAGAATTGGTTCTTCAAAAAATTGACAGACCCTTAGCAAATCTTATAAGAAAAAAAGAGAACACACCCAAATAAATAAACTCAGAGATGAGAATGGAAACATCACCACAGAACAAAACCAAGATTCAGAACATTATAAGGGAATAGTTCTCAAAACTTAATGCTAATGAGTTTGGGAACTTGGCAGAAATGGACCTTTTCCTAGCAAATATTGACATGCCAAAACTAAACCAAGATGACTTAAACCAGCTTAACAAGCCTATATCGAGCATTGAAATAGAAACAGCAAGAAGAGACCTCCCATATAAGTAGAGTCCAGGACCAGATGGTTTTACAGCAGAATTCTGCAAAGACTTCAAAGCAGAGCTCACACCAATACTCCTCAACTCTTTAATGAAATTGAAAGAGAAAGTTCACTGCAGAACTGATTCTATGAAGCCATCATAACCCTCATCCCAAAACCAGGCAGGGACTCATCAAAGAAACAGAATTATAGACCCATTTCTTTGATGAACATTGATGCAAAACTTCTCAACAAAATTATGGCCAATCGACTTCAACAATTCATCCAAAAAAGCATACACCAAGATCAAACAGGATTCAGTTCAGTGATGCAAATCTGGTTCAATATATGCAAATCAACAAATATAATGCATCACATCAACAGGAGCAAGGATAAGAACAACACGGTTATCTCAATAGATGCAGAAAAAGCATTTCACAAGATCCAACACCCATTTATGATGAAGGTTCTGGAAAAATTAGGAATCCATGGAACATACCTCAATACAATAAAGGCTGTAAATGACAAACTTACAGCAAGCATTATACTTAATGGTGAAAAACTACAACCATTTCATCTTAACTCTGGAACAAGACAAGGATGTCCACTCTCTCCACTTCTCTTCAACTAGTATTAGAATGCCTAGCTACAGCAATAAGATAAGATGCAAACATCAAAGGCATCCAAATAGGGAAAGAAGAAATAAAACTCTCCCTCTTTGCAGATGACATGATCATCTATTTAAAGAATCCCAAAGACTCCACTCCCAAATTACTCAAGCTGTTTCAAAATTTGACAATGTAGCAGGGCATAAAATTTACCCCCCAAAATCAATGGCTTTTCTGTATGCCAACAATGAGAAAAATGTGGAAGAAATTAGGAAAGCAACTACATTTGTAATAGCCCCACAAAAAATAAAGTACCTAGGAATTAACTTAACCAAAGAAGTGAAGGACCTTTATGAAGAAAACCTTAAAAACTTGAAAAAAGATATCAAAATAGAACTTAGAAAACGGCAAAAACTCCTATGCTCCTGAATTGGAAAGATCAACATCATGAAAATGGTAATACTTCCCAAGGCTATCTACAATTTCAATGCGATACCTATCAAAATTCCAACCACATTCTTCAAGGTAATAGAAGAGGCAATCCAAAAATTCATATAGAACAATAAAAGACCCCGAAAAGCAAAAACGTTCCTCTACAGAAAAACACTGCTGGAGGAATATCAATACCAAATTTCAAACTCTACTATAAAGCCATATTATTCAAAACAGCATGGTACTGACACAAAAACAGACCTCAGGAACAATGCAATAGAATTGAAAACCCAGAAATGAACCTACAGACCTATAGCCATCTAAACTTCGATAAGGGAGCTAAAAAAATCGAATGGAAGACACACACCCTCTTCAGTAAATAGTGCTGGCAAAATTGGTTAACTAATTGTAGAAAACTAAAGTTAGATCCTTATCTATCAACCTGCACCAGAATCAACTCCAAATGGATCAAAGAGTTCGGAGTCAAAGCAGACACTCTGAAAACATTACAGGATGGGATAGGAGAAAACCTAAGTCTTGTTGGCCCAGGCCGAAATTTTCTTAATACAGACCTGGAAACAAAGCAAATCAAAGAAAGTTTGGACAAATGGGATTGCATGAGGTTGCAGAGCTTCTGCATGGACATAACTAGCAAGATCAATAGAAAGTCCACAGATTGGGAGAAGATCTTCACTAGGCATACAATGGACAAGAGTCTCATATCTAAAATATAATTGGAACTCAAAAAATTAAATCCCCCAACAACAAATCCTCAAAGAAACAACTGCCCAATAAATAAGTGGGCTAAATACTTAAAGAGAAACTTCTGTGAAGAAGAAAGGATGGCCAACAGACACATGAAGAAATGCTCAACCTCCTTAGCCATAACAATAATGCAAATAAAAAAACATTAAGATACCACCTCACCCCAGTTAGAATGGCAAAAATCAAGAACTCTAGTAACAACAGATGCTGGAAGGAATGTGGACAGAAGGGAACCTTACTTCATTGTTTGTGGGAGTGTAAACTTGTTCAACCACTTTGGAAATTAGTATGGAGTTTTCTCAAAAAATTCCACATAGTGCTCCCCTATTACCCAGCAATCCCAGTTTTGGGCTTTTAACCAAATGTTTACAAACAAGACCACACTAAAGCTACCAGCACAACTATGTTTATTGCAGCATCATTTACTATAGATAAAATATGGAACCAACCCAGATGCCCCTCAGTAGATGAATGGATCAAGAAAAGGTGGTATATACACACAGTGGAATTCTATGCCTCCATCAGAAAGAATGACATTGCCCCATTAGTTAAGAAATGGAAAGACTTAGAAAAAATTATATTAAGTGAAATAAGCCAAGCCCAAAGAAAAATAAGTCCCATGGTTTCCCTTATTTGCAATATCTAGTATATGTCTGAGTCAAGCAGAAATGGTCAGATAAGGTGATGTTAGATATGTATTCAAATGTTTTTTTGATATGTATTCAAGATATGTATTCAAATTTTTTTTCTTTCATGCGACTATTTCTAACGCATTTTCAAGATTATTTCTTTGTTGCTTTGTATGTCCCTCCCCCACAGTATGACGCCTGCTTTCACTGTATTTGATGTCGCTATAATTTGTTGAGGGGAAGGGGAAAAACAAGTCGTTTAAATAAGGATTCAGGTGAACCCGTTACAATAATGAGAAGTACAAGTTTTTATGTCAAAAACGAACTTTACATATTTGGTGGGTGGGGGCAGGGAGGATTGTGGGGGGGCTTGAGGGAGGATAGGAAGGGATGAGAAGGTGACATAGGAGTCTACAATGCTTGATAAGATATGTACTCATTATCTTGCCCATGTAATTGTAACCTCTCTATACAGTATTTTCATAAGAAAAAATAAATAAAAATTTAAAAAGCATTGTAGCCTCTTCCTTTCTTTCCCCTTCCATTCCCTTCCCATCCTCCCGCTGCCCCTCACCCAATCCTCCATGCTACCCCCAACCCCGCACCAAAGTTGTAAAGTTCATTTTTCGACATAACGACTTGTACATCTCATTGTTGCAATGGGTCCACCTGTATCACTAGTTAAACGATTTGTTTTTCCCCTTCCCCTCCACAAATTATACTGATATCAATACAGTAAAAGCACGGGGTATACTGTGGGGGAGGGACAAACAAGGCAACAAAGAAATAATCTTATAAATGTGTCAGAAACAATCGCATGAAAGAAATAAAAGCATTTGAATACATATCTTAGGGTTCATTTCCCTAACACCACCTTATCTGACCTTTTCTGCTTGACTCAGACATATATTAAATATTGAAATAAAGGAAACCATGGGACTGATGTTTCTTTGGGCCTGGCTTACTTCACTTAATATAATTTTTTCCCAGCGTTTGCATTTCCTAACAAATGGGGCAATGTCATTTTTTCTGATGGAGGCATAGAATTCCATTGTGTATATATACCACATTTTATTGATCCATTCATATACTGAGGGGCATCTAGGTTGGTTCCATATCTTAGCTATACTAAATAGTGCTGCAGTATACATAGTCGTCCTGGTAGCTTTAGTGTGGTCTTGTTTGTAAACATTTGGGTAAATACCAAAAGTCGGATTGCTGGGTCATAGGGGAGCCACTAATGCTTTCCATTTCAAATTTTTAGAAATCTTTACTGATCCAATGTCATGAAATTTTACATAATATTTTATAGGTTTTTACGTCTCACATTAAGTTTGATAAACATTTTATTTTAAATTTTTGTACAAGGATTCAGTTAGTAGTCTAAGACCATTCCTTAAATCTAGAGAGGCAATAGTACCAGTACATCCATTTAAGATTCTATTTTTATTTCATGAAGTGTTGGCATCCTTTTCAATATCTATTGACTATAAAACTACGAATTTATTTTTGACAAATCTGTTACATTCTTCTGTGTATCTGTTCTTATAGTAGAGCTATGTTGTCTTTACTACTGAATATATAACATTCAAATATAATTTGAGCGCTCAAGCTACACCATTTTACAAGATTGTTCTGACTGACCTGTATTTCTTGAATGTACATACCATTTTTTTGAGCAATTGGACCAATATTCTACAGAGATATCTGTGTGTTTGATAGTCACTCATATTTTGCACCTTGTAAAACATAAAACCGGAAATATTATATATAGAAAAATGTGTATAGAGAATGCTTGAAACAACTAAAATTAATTTAGGAATGAGTTAAGATTTAGATAAGTCTATATCATAATATAACTGAATGATAACTAATTGAGCTGTACAACAGAGGAGAGTGAGAGGGGATAGAATGATGGAACACATAGGAGTTTTATGTCATTATTATTGTGTTTCAAAAAGCAAAAAGAATTCAGAGAAGAGAACAAGGAAAATAATCAAAGCGTACTGAATCAAGTTCCTTTTTAATCCATCTAATAGTTTGGACTGAATGCCAGAGAACATGGAAAAAAATAAAATAGAAAATAAAGCATTGTATAGACCTGTTACAATGTAAAGAAACTGTAATAAGAATATAATAATTAAATTCCAAAAACTAAGAGAAAGAATAGGTAAACGCTAAAGGGAAAAAGAATTAAGAGTGAAAAGAAGCAAAGTAAAACCTTTATCAATAACAAATACAAGAGTTTGGAAGTGGAAAGACAGTGGAAATATTCTAAATAAAAATAACATAACAATAAAAATTGCTAACATGGATAGATGATGGATCACATTTTATCATATATAATTTTGAAAAAAACATACTAGGAATGAAAATTTAAAAGTCATAATTTAAAACACTACTTAGATTATAACTAGACAGTATCGCTAAGTGTCAAAATATTGGCCTAGCATATGTGAAGCAATCGTGTAATCTCCCATGCATTACAAAGTACACACAAAGCACACACACACACACACAAAAGCACATACACACACAACACATACACACATTTGGAATATTGCTATTATCATATTATACAGAGGAAATTATCACAAATAGTAAAAGTATGTTAATACATGAAATCATAATATTTCTCTTACTATATAGCAGTTTAGTAGAAATAATATAGTCACAATATACTTGGATTCTTATTGATCAAGTAAATTGAAAATTAAGACATAGAAAATATGAGAACCTCTGTAAACAAGTTTTAAATAATAAACATTTTGAAACATGCATCCTTTTATTTTGACAAAATATTGATGTTACTGGTGTTGTAACTAAAGATTTGAATATGATAACCAGGTGTCAATATCTTGCAAGCGATTTATATATTTCTAAACATTTCCCTCTGTATATTTTTAGAATAAGGTCTCATAGTTTCTCTGGCTCTCCCAAATCACAAACCCAATTTGCACTTCCCACCATAGCTAGAAAATGGAAGCCACAAATCACCATGCCCAGCTCAAACTTTTATTTTTATTCAAGTACTAATATTTACAAAAAAGTGACTAGGTAATGAATACTTTCATAATAAATTATAGGCTTCTTGAAATTACAGTATTTGTTACATGGACAAATATGTTTAGAACTATAAGAAAATAAATTTGTTTACATTCACCAACCATATAATAATTAAGAAAATAATTTTAAATATTCACATGTTAAATATTTTATTTTTTTTGGGGGGGGGTCCAGTCGTGGGGCCTGAACTCCGGGCCTAGGCACTGTCCTTTAGCTCTTCAGTACAAGGCTAGCACTCTACAGCGCCACTTCCGGTTTTTTTTTTCTTTTTGCTTATGTGGTGCTGAGGAATCGAACCCAGGGCCTCAGGCATGCAAGGCAAGCGCTCTACCACTGAGCCAACTTCCCAGCCCTGTTAAATATTTTAAAAGAAAATATATTTGTCAGAATAATTTGCATGTATAAAAACATGTAAAATTAAATTAACTAATCCTACAAATCTGAAAAAAGAATTACCCTAAACAAACAAATGAAAATAAGTAATTAATTCAAAATTGAAAATTTAGAAAATAAAATGAAGTGTGCTCTTGATTTGACTTAAGTCACTGTAAACCCTCTCTACATCAATTTCGTAATAAAATACGTGTGAACAAAGAAAGCAAAAATACCCATTAATCAATAGCAACAGCAAAAACGTCAGTAGTTCTTTTTTTTTTTGAGTGTAAAAAAAATTGCTGAAGGATATAACAATGTTCCTTCCATACGAAAGGTACTCATTACCTTACTTAGGTAACTGTAACCCCTCTGTACATTACCTTTATGATAAAATTAAATTGAAATTAAAAATAAACCAAACAATATATCAATTAAGAAGTCTTAGAAGCCATTGGTTAAAAACTTTGTAAAACACTGCCTTAAGTACCCAAGGAATATACTGTGATGTTACTATTTAAAAACTTAAATTTCACCAGAGAAGCAAAAAGTTTAAAAACTGTTACAAAGTAAAGTAATAAATCAGAATATATTACTAACAATACTAATCATAAAATGAATTTATAGTGGTAGTCAAAGATGTAAGAAATGAGGCAATTTGCTATTCATTTGTATTTAATAATTGAGAAAGAATTTTCTATGTCTTTTTAAATACATCTTAAGTTTAAGGAAGAAACTATTCTGTCACATTATATGATAATCAGATAAAGCTGATATTTTAGCAAAGAACAGATTGTATTAAGCTTTTGGATATTAATATATATACTTCTTTTAGTTGTCGGAAATTGTGGGGATTTCAACTTGGGGTATTGTTCTTGCTAGGCTGGTGTCATATCAGTGGTTAATTTAAGATAGGGGTTTCCTTTCCACAAGAACATGCACCTGATCTTCCTTTTACCCTTCCCATCATCAATGGCATCAGAATTGTACACCAATTACTCTAGAATCCTACCTTGGCTGGCCTGGATTCTTCAGTCCTTCCAATCTTAGCATCTAGATAATGCAGGATGATGGAAATGATCCAATGCACCCAGCTATAGATTGAAAAGGACGTCCACTAAACTTTTGGCCTGGGTTCTCTTTTCATGCCTCCTATGTAGTTAAGAGTACATATGGGCCCCCGTGGTGCCAAGGAGTAACAGTATTTTTAAAGCAATTAGACATATATATGACTTAGGTTTGGATTACCTCAGGAAAAGAATAAAAGAGCAGTGAAGCATAGAGGACAGGCAGAATTTTATCTAGTTACTCAGAGGCTGAATAAGATTAGCTAGCTAATCACGAGGGTGAAATCTGAAGACCACTGTTCCAAGCCAGTCCAATCATGAAAATACATGTGATTATCTCCAAAAAACCCGAAGTGGAGCAGTGGTTCAACTGGTAGACCAATATCCTTAGGCACAGAAGATTAGGAATAGTGCCCAGGCACTATCAAGCTTCAACAATAATGAATGCACGCTTGAGCACAAGCACAAGTGTGTGCGCATACTCGCACTAGCGTGCACAGACACACACACACATACACACACACACACACACACACACACACACACACACACACACACAAATGAGTATTTCAATGTGAAGTTCTTTATTTTATCCCTTGCTGTACTTTATTTCCCTGTATTAGCTCAAAAATTAACAAAATCAGGTAAGCATCTATTTACATACAACTTATGTTTCTCTAAATTCTACTCTCTTTTTGGAAGCCTGCTTTTATTTGACCCAAAAGTAAATTATTCAGGAGGTCAATTCATCTGTCTCAACTTTATAGTGTTAAATGTTTGTGTAGATTCCTCCTAGTAATATGATTTTATGAAATCCTGCATCAAGCAGCATATTTCTTTCACGAGAAAGGGGTTCCTTGTCAAACAATTAATAATAGATTTTTCTCCTCCTGGAAAGCATCCGTAGTATTATTATCTTCATATAATTCATGAACTGTCTGTGTATGCCAAAGACTGCTGTGAAAATAAAAAGACACTTCTCATTGCTTAGCTTTCGTAAAGCATTCATAGATATGAAGGTGTTTAAATATTACTGAAATTGCTTTGGACTAAATAATGTTCACCTTGATTATCTTGAGAAAGAAGAATTGGTTTCTCAGCACAA
The DNA here is from genome assembly GCF_019054845.1 of Dipodomys spectabilis. NCBI lineage: Eukaryota > Metazoa > Chordata > Mammalia > Rodentia > Heteromyidae > Dipodomys > Dipodomys spectabilis. The sequence continues at coordinate 14,541 of NW_024871825.1, read as the reverse complement.
TAGGTAAGAACGTGAGTGAAAGAAACAAAAGTAAAAGTGAAGAACAACTCAACACATACATACAAATGAAACAAAACAAATTAAAAAAATTAATTCAGTACTCAAGAACCTGCAGGAAATGCAGAGATTTAAAAAAAAAAAACAGCTATGATAAGCTTATGAAAATCCTGACTATATGGGAGTTCACACCTGACTATATGGGAGTCCACTGTTGTGAGGATATTGGTTAAATCCCAGACTGGACAGAAAAATCTGTACACAATACCAGGCACCTGTTATTCTAAATTCTAGGAATAATAACATCAAGTGGACTGAGGCCACCATCATTCACAAGTAGGAAGCTAGATTCTATCTGAAAATTAATCAGGATAACTTATGGCTAGGGGCATGACAAAGTGGTAAGAACACCCATTTAGGAGACACAAGACACTCAATTCAAACTCTAATATTATGGGTATTAAATAATTGGAATAATTGTAACATTTGAGTATTTCAGTGGAGAAAAATCCATGAGATAGAGTAAACCCATGTTGCAATGCTTTCTACTTAAATGATAATGTTATGTGGTACTCCAGACATAACAGAGTTACCTTGCAAATGAGTGTGGATGTGCATTTGCGTGATAGAGATACTCTACTTACACAGGTGTAAATTAAATAGATATTTTTGGGTAGATTGTATTTCTTGAACTAAGAGGCTGGGTGATGTTCCTTAGCTTTTTCTCTCAAGGCTATCACTCTACTACTTTGAGCCACAGTTCCAATTCTGATTTTCTGTTGGTTGTTTGGAGATGAGAGGCTCATGGATTTTCCTGCCCAGGATGGCTTCAAACCATGACCGTCAGAGCTCAGCATCCCGAGTAAGCAGGATTCCATGCATGAGCCATCTATATTTTTAATAATTTAGTAAATTGTACAGTTACAGAAGTTATAAATTTTCATTATAACCTGTATAATATATATGTGTGTATGTGTATATCAATGCATACGGATAGAAACATTTTAACATATTTTTTGTATCTATAGTAGATTTATGAAATCATTCATTGTTATATAATTAAATGGAAACAAAAGTTATTGAGGAGCAAAACAAAGGGAATTATCACATGTTTCTTGTTGTTAAATGGAATATGAATTCCGAGAATCAGTTTGGGGAAACAATCTTTAACAAAATGGATAATGGCTATTAATTCCAATCGATTCATTTGCCCATATTGTGAATCCTCATACATGAATGTCAAAATCAAATCACACTTTTTTGCCTTGGTATTTAAATCACCAGTTATAATACAGGGCATAGATGAAGTAATCAAATAAAGTTTAAAATAATAATAAGTGATGCTATGAGTTAGAGCTGAAAATGATTTTAAATATGATAATAGCTAAATACATTGCATATTTCTTATTTTACTCTATTGTCATGTCCCTCATTCCCACATTAGGAAACTAGATAGAAGGTTCTATCTAAATTATTTGTACAATTATGAAAAATGTATTGAAAGGATATGGACACAGTGTGGTTTTAGTCTATTGAGACTTGTAGTAGGTAGTGTGTTTTTAAGGACTTGCAAAACGTTGTGATGGAGATAAAGGGAGAGATGTGCTTATTCGGGAAAATTGGCTGGAGCATTGCTCCCAGAAAGAGAGTGATGAGTTCTTCCAGAAGGATACAGTAAAATCACTTTCACAAACATGTTCACTGCTGCACTATTCACCGTAACCAAGTTATGGAAAAATCCCAGATGCCCTTTGATGGAGGGATGGTTGGAGAAATTGTGCACATATACATAATTGTATTGCACCCATCCATTATGAAGATAGTTACATCATTTGCAAAGAAATGGATAGATCTAAAAATATGTTAAGTAAATAAAATCAGAACCAAACACACAAAGGACCCATGTTCTGTCGCGTATTTGGAAGATGGAACTTTATGCAAGTTTACACAACAGTATTAACAAAAGCATGCTATTTGCAGAAGAGTATTTAAATGATGAAATTTCTTATAAAATTGACCTTTTAATCCAACGAAATAAATATCACAAAACTGTCACTTGGAAGATGTGTGGGGAAGTCAAAGGGAAGGAATAAAGAGAGTTATGGAGGAAGAGTGTGAAAGCATAATATTCAATACAGATAGTATGCAACTAGAAATAATAAATGTGGGGTCAGATTTGGAAGGGTATGTGAAAGTTATGAAAAATCCATTGTACTTATAAACTGATTTGTTGAATTGAAATTCCCTCATACAACTATTTAATATAAATATAATTAAACACAATAGAGACATCTGATCTTAAGCTACGTTCTCTTACACCATGAGCCAATATAATGGTTTCCTCCTCAGAAATTTTCTTTGCAGGTATTTTCCTCATAATGACAGAAAAGTGAACAACTCAATAAATATTAATACATCACATTGCATATCCTAAGTAGACACAATATAAAAATCACAGTAAAAATTTTCGAATTCATCACATGATAAAATATCAGGTAGAAAGTATCAAATGCTGATTATTTTTCCAAGTACTATACTTGTGGTATCTAATTTTCTCTGCCCAATAATCCATAAAGTGAAACTGCTTCTATTTTTATTTTTCAGACGATGATAATGAAGTCTTCAGAGTTAGAATTACTACTACAACATTGCACACATTGTAAGTGTTAGGCTGTGGCCCATTCCCACCATATCAAATAACCTCATTCTATTTTATGACTAAAATACCAGTACTTAGTCTACTAATTCTAGGAAAATTTCCCAAAATTATTGTGCACACTCTAATAATATTTCACTTTATCTTTGTTAGAAAGTAGGTAACTAAACTGGAGGCCGGTGGCTCCTGCCTGTAATCCTACCTACTCAGGAGGCTTAGGTCTGAAGATCCCAGTTCAAAGCCAGCTCAGGCAGTCAAGTTCGTGAGACTCTTATCTCTGATAAACCTCTAGTAAATCGGAAGTGGCACTGTGGCTCAAGCAGTAGAGTGCTTGCCTTGATTGGAAGAGTGCAGGGACAGTGCCCAAGCCCAGAGTTCAAGCGCCACGACAGACCAAACAAAAAAGAAAAAAGAAAAATAAATTAAAAAAAGAAAATAGGTAACTGTAATATGAAACTCCAAGTCCGTAATAAATTTATACCTCCCTGGTGAAAGGAACTGCTAAAGTATAACGTTCTTGAATTCTAGCTCAAAATAGTAGAAATCATATTCTATCCCATGACACAACACTGCACTGCCTTGGGACCCCATCTCTGTTTAAAACAGTCATACTGAAAGAATGACCTGCCCAATTACTGATGGAAACAGACTGCAGGCCTTATGGACCAATAATTTCCACATTTTGGCTCAACAAAGTTGTTTACCATTGGAAGTATTCTGATTGCATTTTATCCCAACATTTTGAGAGAAATGTACTACTTTAAAATGTTTAAAGGAAAGACTGATATAAAAATCACCTTTGACACCAGATAAATATTTTACCGTTAATATACCTAAAAATGCAGTCTGACCTGTGATTAATGTAAGGAAAGAGAGGTTAAAAATCATAGGGAAGGGGTGACACTCTCCAAAAAGATATGTACTTAATACGTGATTTAACTGAAACCCCTCTGTACAATAAAACTCCTCTTTACAATAAAAATTATTTTTTAAAAAATTAAAAATTCATGTATACCAAGACCTAAGCATGAATTAAAGACCCTCCAACTTGTAAACACAATTGTTTTAAAAAGACATCAACACTACTGCATTTTTAATTCCTTATAATAATGATCATGATAATGAAAAACTATTAACACTTGAAAATAACTTATTTTCATTTTTTAGCTTTTTTTGTTTAATTTTTTTTATTAATACTGTACAGAGGGGTTACAATAACATGGGCAAGATAATGAGCACATTTCTTATCAAGCATTGTAGCCTCCTCCTTTGTTTCCCCTACCCATCCCTTCCCATCCTCCCCCTGCACCCCTCACCAAACCCTTCCCGTCCCTCCCAAAGTTGTAAAGTTCATTTTCTACATAACGACTTGTACTTCTCATTGCTGCAAGGGTCCACCTGTATCCCTATTTTTGAACGAATTGTTTTTCCCCTTCCCCTCCACAAATTTTACCGACATCAAATACAGTGAAAGAACAGGTTTTACTGTGGGGGAGGGATGTACAAAGCAACAAAGAAATAATTGTATAAATGTGTTAGAATCAATCGCACGAATGAAAAAAAACATTTGAATACATATTTTAAGGTTAATTTCCCTAATATCACCTTATTTGACCTTTTCTGCTTGACTCAGACATCTGCTAGATATTGCAAATAAGAGAAACCATGGGACCTATGTTTCTTCGGGCTTGGCTTACTTCACTTAATATAATTTTTTCCAAGTCTTTCCATTTCAATATAATAATGGCTCTACATGACAAACGTACAGCCAGCATTATACTTAATGGTGAAAAAATAAACCATTTCCTCTTCACTCAGGAACAAGACAAGGATGTCCATTCTCTCCACTTCTCTTCAACCTAGTATTAGAATGCCTAGCTACAGCAATAAGACAAGATGCAAACATCAAGGGGATCCAAATAGGGAAAGCAGAAGTAAAACTCTCCCTTTTTGGAGATGACATGATCTTGTATTTAAAGAATCCTATAGACTCCACTCCCAAATTACTCAAGCTGATTCAAAACTTTGGCAAAGTAGTAGGTTATAAAATTATCCCCCCAAATCAATAGCTTTTCTGTATGCCAACAATGAGAAAAGTGTGTCTGAAATGAAGAAAGCAACTCCATTGTAACAGCTCCACAAAAAATAAAATACCTAGGACTTAACTTAACCAAAGAAGTGAAGGACCTCTATGATGAAACCTTTAAAAACTTGAAAAAGGATATCAAAACAGAACTTAGGAAATGGCAAAAAGTCCCATGCTCCTGGATTGGAAAGATCATCATCATGAAAATGGCAATTCTTCCCAAGGCTATCTACAATTTCAATGCGATACCTATCAAAATTCCAACCACATTCTTCAAGGTAACAGAAGAGGCAATCCAAAAATTCATATGGAACAATGAAAGACCCCGAATAGCAAAAACGTTCCTCAACAGAAAGAACACTGCTGGAGGAATATCAATACCAAATTTCAAACTCTACTATAAAGCCATAGTAATCAAAACATCATGGTACTGGCACAAGAACAGACCTCACGAGCAATGGAATAGAATTGAAAACCCAGAAATGAACCTACAGACCTATAGCCATGTAATCTTGAATAAGGGAGCTAAAAAAAATAGAATAGAAGAAAGACAGCCTCTTCAGTAAATGGTGCTGGCAAAATTGGTTAACTAATTGTAGAAAACTAAAGCTAGTTCCTTATATATCACCCTGCACCAGAATCAACTCCAAATGGATCAAAGACCTTGGGGTCAAAACAGACACTCTGAAAACATTAAAAGATGGAATAGGAGAAACCCTAGGACTCCTTGGCGCAGGCCGAAATTTTCTTAATACAGACCCAGGAACACAACAAATCAAAGAAAGGTTGAACAAATAGGATTGCATGAAGTTGCAGAGCTTCTGCATGGCAAAGGACATAGCTAGCAAGATCAATAGAAAACCCACAGATTGGGAGAAGATCTTCACTAGCCATACACCGGGCCAGGGTCTCATAACTTAAGTATACTTGGAACTCAAAAAATTAAATCCCCCAACAACAAATCCTCAAAGAAACAACTGCCCAATAAGTAAGTGGGCTAAAGACTTAAAGAGAAACTTCTCTGAAGAGGAAAGAAGAATGGCCAATTGACACATGAAGAACTGCTCAACCTCCCTAGCCATAAAAGAAATGCAAATCAAAATAACATTTAGATACCACTTCACCCCAGTTGGAATGGCAAAAATCAACAACTCTAATAACTTATTTTGTTGAGAGTAGGACACAAAACACAAGATTAATCTTAATCATTTTAAAAGACCTTTATTTATACTACAAATTCACTCTTATAACTATAAAGATTCTAAAACTAACTGAAGTGCATAGACACAATGGAAATAATTTAACTTTATCATCTACATTCAAAGGACTGTGTTAATAGAAAAGAGTTATACTAATAATTAGCTTACCAAATTCACTTACATTCTTTTATTCTATTTCATTTAGTTTCATAAAAACTGGCTTTTCATAAAATGATGCATAAAAAGCCTATATACCCACTTACATTTTCATATCTTAATATTTATTTCAGAAATGTCTTTAGCTGCATTGTCAATGAACTGAAATAATACTTAAATATTCAAAGGCTTTTCAGAAATTGCAAGACTCTCTCTGGGATGTTATTTTTATTGGAAAAGATATTCAAAAAGCTCTATTTGTTAAAGTTGTGATATTTACTCCCACAAAACAGTCATTAGTGAAGTTCCCTTTGCATGTACAAAACAACTTCACAAATATTCACAATCTGGAGATGACACATGATTTTTGTTTGTTTATGAAAGGAATATCTAACAAGCATAACTACAATACTTATTTTCAGTCAATAAGATGGGGTATTCAAACGTAATATGGGATTGATTATCTCTTAGTGAGAAGAGATATGATCTTACAAAGAAAGTTATTTTCAATAGAAATCCGGAAAGAGTTTATTCACCTTGGATTTCACAGGAATAACCAGAAAGTAATACTTGTTTGGTCAAGTCAGTCAAACTTACTTCATGAGTGTAACTTAAATTTATAACCCATATAAGATCCCAGATACATATTTTGTACTGACAGTCATCATATAGTAATAACTTACTACCTAATTATTTCTGTATCTTCTAACCTAACATATAAGAGCTGAAAGCAGTCTCTTTTATATAACTTAATGTTGTAAATGCTTTGGTTATGATGATGTTATTATTTGACAAATAAAATGTACAGAAGGGTGCTTCCAATGAAATGACATGACAGAACACTGATAAATAAAAACATTACAACATTTAACTCTTTTCAGCCTCACCCTGTCCACATTGGCAAGCAACATTGCAACAGCACATGCACACATATACACAACACACATGTGCGCACATGTACACACACATATACATGCATGAAAAATTCAGGGATTATTGTACAAAAAAGTTTAAATAAAATATTAGTGATTAGGAGAAATGATAATTTGCCTTATTACAAAATAATACATAATCTAGTCACCACAGGTTTTACATTTTACCTACCTCTACACATGTGACCACTTAATTTATTTCTAATTAATTAATTACCTAAATAATTAATTCATTTCTTTGGTGCTAATACTATGGCTTGAACTCAGGGTCTAGCCCTGAGCCAGAATTTGTTATTTTGTTTTGTTTTAGTTTTCTTCAAGGCAAGCATTTTTCTGCTTGTACCACAGCTCCATTTCTAGCTTTTGCTGGTTACTTTCAAATCAGAGTCTAATGGATTTTTTTTCTTAGTCTGGTTTCAAATCACAATCCTCAGATTTCATCTTTCCTATTAGCTAGGTTTAAGACATGAGTCATCAGTGTGGCTTCTACTTTTTTCTCTATACTTATGTAATGCACACATTTAGATAATAATTTGAAACTGAAAGTATGAAAGCAAGATGTACAGTGATGATATTGTCTTGTCAGAAATTCAAGTTAGTAATGTAAAGTTCTTCTTAATACCATACACAAAAATACCATGATATAATGTAAGAGAACTCATTATTGAATATATGAGCTTAGGAGCTTTCTAATAGATCCATTATTTATTGTTACCCAACATTAGAAAAAAAATGTATAATGTAGTAGTAAAATGAAAGTCCTTTGCATGACTACTTAAATTCCTTGTTTTTTTAACGACACTTGATTTCATCTAAATAAGTAGGCCTGTCTATTGTCTTCATGTGATTTTGATGATTGAAAGTGCTTAATGAGAAGTTAAAATGTATTAGTAGTCCTTTGCTATCAATTCTCACTTTTTCTTCTTGGAGTATATAATGTTCAAAGCAATAGTTCAGAATCAGCACAAAAAAAAAAAAAGTTCAGAATCATGCTTCCACTTACACTGGAAGCATGATTGGCCTGACTTCTCTAGCTGCTTTCCTAGCCTGGACCTATTCCTTCACTGTACAGGAAAAGTGGGATTCAATTGATTTCAGTCAGATCTGTTACTAGAATTATCAAGGATTTAGATTCTTATCTGTAATTTGGTCAAAGATGTTTCTCTCTATGTAGGCTACTAAAAATGTATTTACTAATTTCAAGTAAATACATACATTCTATTCCCATCATTTAAAAAAAAATTTTTGCTTGCTCAATAAATTGATCAAAGGCATGGATTTTGTTGCTAACTAGGTCATTGCACATCTCTCTTCCTCTCTCCTTCATGGTTCTCATAGATAATATGATTGCTCCATAATTATCCTAATTTATTTTGCTTTTATATTTTTGGTTGCATCATTTCATTTTCTGCTCTGCCATTCCCCAAATCATTTATACAGAAGGCATTATTTCATACTTTCTCATTCCTAGAAGGAGCTGCACATGAAGACACCACTGGTCCTCATTTTCAGTCTTTACCTTTGAATACGGTGTAACATCTTTCCTCTGCTCTCCATCAATTCCCTACACCCTAGTTAGAATAATTTTGAATAGTAAAAATGGAAAAAGAGAAAATAAATCATGGTTAAAAACATAAGCAAGAATTCACCAGATATTTCTGACCAGTTCTACCAATGTGAATTATTAGGGAAATACATGGACACCTCATTCCCACTGGGAAATACATGGACACCTCATTCCCACTGGTATCAAAGTCTCTGGTTAGGCAATTCTGATGAAGATGAAGAAAAGGATGAAAAAGTAAGGAATGGTATCAATTACAAGAAAAAAATGGAGAAGGATCCAAACAAATTTCTTTGGGCTGCTGAAAATGATCGGCTTACTACAGTGCGGAGACTACTTCAAAATGGCCACTCATGTGAATACTAGGGATGACAATGTGTATACCCCTCTTCACCGGGAAGCCTACAGTGGACACTTAGACATTATCAGTGAGTTGGTGGCTCAAGAGGAACATACAATAACTGTAGATGCCTGGACACCCCTGCACAGTGCATATATGTGGAATAATACCAGAGTGGCTTCTTTTTTACTTCATCATGATGCAGATACCAATGACAAAACTAAAGGCCTCTTGTCCCCCTTGCTGCTGAGAATTGAGATAGCAAAGATATTCTGGATCTCCTCCTGTTGAACCATTATGTCAATCCAGGCCTGAAGAACAACTTGGAAGAAACTGCATTTGATATTGCCAAAAGGATAAATATGTATCACTACCACTTGGAAGTTGTGGAAGGCTTTACGAATTGTTCTTCTAAGTTCTAATAGTTCAGTTAAGTTTCTTAAATTTCAAAAATGCCAATCCGTCCTTTGTGTCCATACAAAATATTTTCACAATACAAATAACAGCAATCAATATCTTGTTTTGTGGGGTTTTTTTGGTCAGTCGTGGGGCTTGAACTCTGGGCTTGGGCTCTATCCCTGCACTCTTCAGCTCAAGGAGAGCTCTCTAGCGCTTGAGCCAAAGCTCCACATCTGGTTTTCTAGTGGTTTATTTGAGAAAAGAGTCTTATGGACTCTCCTGCCCGTGCTTTTAACTGTGATGCTCAGATTTCAGTCTCCTGAGTAGCTAGGATTATAGGCGTGAGCCTCCAGCGCCCAGCAACAGCGATATCTTACTGTAAAAATTCATGGATTCCGTGGAATTCTTCCAAGTGAATTGCCTGCCTTTGATGTCAAAATGTATTCAAGAGTTTTTGTATACATCTATAATGAGTTCTGCAGAGTGTGTGATTTCTTAATCAGAAAGAATTTTCTTACCTGTTGAAATCAGTAGTACAGAAACTAAAGTATTTCTGATGCTTGGCTGGAAAAGTATATTTTAAAATATTCTACATTCTATGTTTGTATAATGCCTATAATCTATTTTATCCTCTCCTAGGTATACTCTGAATTCTACATTGTTTTATAATATATAGGTTCATTATTGTGTCCTTTCAGATTGCATTCCATATAGAAACAGTTTAAGATTCCTTTTTTTCCTAGGTCCTTATAGTATTATATTTCTTTGGGATAAAATGTCAAAGTTGTATAATTTCAAAAGTTTTGTAAAGTTTATGCTACATAAAGGCTTTTCTAGTGTGAAGATTTAATACACTGATGTCAAACTAACTTTTAATTATATGAATTACGTGTATTGATACACTTGTAATTTAGTAATCAAGTTTTTAATAACTTTTTTCATTTCTTGTATCTGTAGAATGAAAAATATGGAATAGTCACAAATTTTCATATCATCCTTGTGCAAGTGCCATGTTAATCTCTGTATTTTAATTTGGGTATATGTGCTACAGAAGCATGTAGTAGCCTCTAAATTTAAGTAATTAATGAGTCAAACTTTATACAGGCGTATATGCTTGGTTGCCTAACAATGCTATTGATCTTATTTCCCTAAAATTCTGTGAATATTGGAAAAAAATTATATTGTTCAGTCGATTGCTCACATACGCAATTTTTTTATCCGTGACAATTTTAAGTCTTTTTAATGTGGGATTTAATCGTACTTTCAAGTATTTATATATAGGTCCAAAGGTGATGGCTTTTTCAAGTACTTATTTATCCAACTGAGCATTGTGGAGCTAATGGATTCAAAGTAAGCCTTGCATAAGAGCTACTTCTAAACTTCTACAACTGAAATTTTCCAAATGAGGTCTTACTGACACAAATGTTTACCTGGTCCTTTACTCTTCTTCCCTGTAGGAACAGACCAACCAGAATATCTTACCCTGAGAGTATAGATTATATTACTTGAACAAAATTAATCTTAGTTACAAGGTATCATAGAGAGAGGAACAGTTCAGACAGAACTTTTCATACTAAAATATAATTGTTTATAATACCTACCATTTCAAAAGTAGCTAAAGCCAAGAAGGTGAAAAAATTGTTCATATGCATGATGACCTAATGACCTGGCCTGTCTATCATCCAACCAGGCAGGAACTTACACTGCTGCCTTTCTATAACCAAATATTTTCATAGTTGCAGGAGGAGTCCATATGTTTCTCCTCAATATTAGGCTTTAAATTGATAATGTATTAATCATAATATTGCCTCTTACCTCCAGGCTGTAAATCTACAAGTGGTAAAGCTTTAGGTCTAACGCTATCAAACACTGAGGTAGAGATAATGCAATAATACTTTAAAACAGAGTTGCCTTTGATACACTAACTACAACAGAACAATGTAAAACACGTGCCTTTTCATTATGTTATATATTATTATATATTTTATATTTATATGTGCTGATTTTTTATTTCACACAGTGAAACTTACTAGAATTAGTTGATAATTTGACAAATATATTGATATTTATTTATTCCAATAAAGAGAATTGGAATGTAAATGATTAGGTTTAGAATATATATTAGAATATAAAAAAATAGTGCAATGTCTTCGGCATAAACTTGTGATACCTTCTAAGTGTTCTTGGTGTTCTGAATTCACAGGGTAAAAAAACAATGTTGTTTTCCTCTAATCTATAAGGGATTTTACTCTGCTGCTCTAGTTATTGTTTTAACTCATTATTCCCAAACTGTTTTTCTCCATATTTCTGAAGCATTCCTACTGATTATGGCCAAATTTTGATGATATGACGTCTAAAAAAATATTATTATTCTGCAGGACCCGTGGGTCCTAGGATCCCAGGTTCCAGTTACCTGCATCATCAGATAATAGTCGCAAAATTTCTCACCTAGGCCTATGTAACATGCCAACAGAAAGTAATTGAAGACCCATCTCAATTTCTCATTTCCTATATTTCAGGACCCCAATTCCTCAAGATGAAGAAATTAGCAGTAAGCAATTTTATAATGCAAGGCAACTTAAAATAGAGGCTGTGATCACAAACTCTGAGAGAAAGTACTGTAATTCAAACTTTCAATTTACAGATGACAAGCCCATATGAGTGAACAAGATCACGAAGTGTCATAAGATTATTTTTAATATCCCTCCCCTATGATTAATGAAATATTTCAATCCAGCATAAGTGGGCAAAAAAATAGTTCCTGGAAGGCTAGATCCTTAATTGGTTTAACAAGTCCCTGAAAACTTAACTTAGAGGTCAAATTTAATTCAGAAAAACATTAATTGAGAAAACCCTTAGTGATTCAAAATATTAGTACTTCAGTAAAACTTGGTTCTCTGGTATAAAAATGTTGTCATTCTCAAACCAATGATAACCTACATTTAATCTCCTGAAAATATATTCCTTTTCAAATAAGCTTTTTAATATCACATTTGCCAAAATAACATTTGACAAGTAGATGATAACTAGGGACATTACAAGTGTTTCAAGTGTATGGAGAAAGTTACAATAGAGTTGATTTATTTACCCACCACTAATTCCAAACAGGTTCAACCATTCATTAAAGTGGAGAAAGAGTACCACCCACCATTGTTTTGTTCAGTAGGTGCCTTCCAGAAATGTGTTAAGTAGATCAGCATCCCATATTTCAAACCCAAACATTAGCACATAAAGAAAATTTCATTACTTAATAAGGTACATTTAATTAATTAATTTATTTTATTTATTTTTTATTTTGAAAATACTGTACAGAAGGGTTACAATTACATGGGCAAGATAATGAATGCATTTCTTTTTTTTTTTTTTTTTGGTCCAGTCGTGGGGCTTGAACTCTGGGCCTGAGCGCTGTCCCTCAGCTCTTCAGCTCAAGGCTAGCGCTCTACCACTTGAGCCACAGCGCCACTTCTGGCTTTTTTCTTTTTGCTTATGTGGTGCTGAGGAATCGAACCCAGGGCCTCGAGCATGCAAGGCAAGCGCTCTACCACTGAGCCACATTCCCAGCCCATGAGTGCATTTCTTATCAAGCATTGTAGCCTCCTCCTTTGTTTCCCCATCCCATCCCTTTCCATCCTTCCCCTGCCATGCCCAGACCTCCCCGCCACCCTCCCCCCCAACTAAAGTTGTAAAGTTCGTTTTCGACATAACGATTTGTACTTCTCATTGTTGCGACGGGTCCAACTGTATCGTTATTTAAACGACTTGTTTTCCCCCCTCTACAAATTATACCGACATCAAATACAGTGAAAGCTGGGGTTACTCTGTGGGGGGAGGGATATACAAAGCAACAAAGAAATAAACTTATAAATGCATTAGAAACAATCACATGAAAAATAAACATTTGAATACGTATGTTAGGGTTCTTTTCCCTAACATCACCAATAAGGTACATTTTAAAAAGTCACAAATATTTGCCTCATCATATGTTCTTTTATGTTTTCCTTATCTGTCCAATGTAGTAAGAAATATGACTTTAATTCTTTAATATGGTATTCATCATAGATATGACAAACATAAAATCTATCTTGTATTTCTATCATATTTATCTATAGTAGTAAATTTTAGTTTTCTTGTTTTTCCAAAACTTATAGGTAGTAGAAAATATTTTCCCATGTAAAATAAATTAATCACACCATTGTACAAGGGCATTTATAAAAATTGGTAGTTAGGAATATATTCTAAGCCATTTTTAAACTTTCTTGTTGACTAAAATTAATCATACAAATGGATGAGAATTAAATTATGTTTAGGTGCTTTACGTCTCCAGCCTTTAAATTGTTATTGCAGATGAATAAGTTATTTAAATCTAAGCTGACACCAGTTCAAGTATATGCAGGATTGTAACTCCATGGAATGTATATTAACCTTTCAAAGTATTAACAGACAGTTTAACAGAATGACTAACAGGAAGTTGAAACCAGAGAGTACGCAATGTACACATGTGATGAAGGAAGTGCAAAATCGTAAATAAATCTTGGAATAGGCGTTAGTTGAGAATCATAAGAGTGACTCTGACCTAGGTGCATTGGACAATTAGATGGATATATTTAATTGTAACACACTTGCACAATCTTTTGTAATTCAGTTAAAAACCACAACCAAAACAAAAACACACAAAAATCACAACCAAACAGCAATCTCTAGAGAGTATGAATATGACCTCTCAAAATTTTAAGCAGTTTATGAAGAGCAGTCTAAAGAGGGCAGTTTGGGGTAGGGGAGAATTTTGAACAAATTTAAATAGTTTGTCTGAGGTTATAAATCACATACATCTGCTGCAAATGTTATCTTTCTTCTGTGAGTTCTCTTCGTCTAACTGGATACTCTAGTCCTGAGACACACTTGATAGCTTGTGAAGGTAGAATGGAAGAAATAAGATCAAGAACCCATTACTCCAAATGTTTTGGCCTCCCTCCACTGCAGAAGCCAATACGCTTAACTAGTGCTTCTAAGAACGTGTTTTCTTACCTTTTCCATTTTCTAAATTCTTTGCCAAACCCGAAATTTTTTAGCTTATGTAATAAGAGATTTGTTCACTATCTCATGTTAATAAGGATTTTATTTTTTGTGAGCCACTTAGAACTGTGAAATCATTTGTTTGAAGTATCCAATCAGTTATTTTTTCTGTGTTTCACTGCTTCACATGCAAAGATAT
>NW_024871824.1:0-24340 GCF_019054845.1 Dipodomys spectabilis | reverse complement strand
ATATTTTCTCATGATTTTTCTGCTAAAAGGATATACAAAAGTGGATGAATCTATCTTTTCTTTGTTCAAAATATTTTAACATTAAAGTCTAATGACATGTTACAATACATATATTTGTATGATGTTCCTGTTTCTATAACAGTTTCTCTACACTCTATGAACAGTGCATACATGATTCTGTATAAATCCTTACAGTGTTTCATTGTTACAGAACTTGAGTTCAAGTCAAATAAGGGAAAGACTAGGTCTAAGTCAGTCCTCACCTGTTTTCACAGCCATACTGGAGCCTGACCAGGTGATGGTGCTGTCAGCCCAGCTTAGGAGGCCTAGAGGTAAGTCAAGCCACCCTTTGAATTGCAGATTCACCTTGTTGTTAGACAAAGATAGGATATGCAGATATACTGTGATTAAGCCCCTGGGAAATCCTGCCTCTCTTGGTGCCTTTTGTTTTATGTTGGGGCTTTGTCATGACTCAAGCATGAGGTTTTGGTCTTTAAAATTTGGTGTAAGCTCTAGTCTAGGCTGCTGGTCTATGAGACAGGAGTCCACCATGTAGACACCGACCTTTAAATAAAGATTCCTGATTTAAGCTTTCAAAATGTGGCTTCTCTGGATTTGCATCTGAGATACCTTATAACACAAGTACATGTTAATGAACATGACCAAAGTCTTTGTTTAAAATATTATTATAGCACCAGTAGAATTTGACTAAATGTGAACCAAATTCATAATATATTCTCTAAAATCCTATTCAACAACTTGAAGTTTATTATGTTTGTATATCTCCTGCGTATGAGAGAAAATAGGTTAATTCTGTAGCAGGACACCACAAAAAAAAAGAAAGAAAGAAAGCATCATTTTTTTCCATATGTAACTAAACTATTGTGCTAATATATGTGCTATTGTGCTGTATATGTGCAGATAATTCAAAAGTATTGAAGAGAGAATAGCACCTTAGAAACAACCCTAACATAAATAGTATAACAAAAAAAATTAAGTCTAATAATCTCTTTACATCTCTTTTCTTATTTGTTTCCTAGACCTAGCTCATTCACTTACATAAAATTATTTATGGAGCCCTATATTATAAATCAAATGTTTGTATAAACAAAAACCACATTAGATGTTTGGCAAGCAAAAATAAATTAATTTGATTAAATTACCATAGCTAAGATATGGAACCAACCCAGATGCCCCTCAGTAGATGAATGGATCAAGAAAATGTGGTTTATATATACACAATGGAATTCTATGCCTCCATCAGAAAGAATGATATTTCCCCATTTGTTAGCAAATGGAAAGGCTTGGAAAAATTATATTAAGTGAAGTAAGCCAAGCCCAAAGAAAGAAAGGTCCCATGGTTTCCCTTATTTGCAGTATCTAGTATATGTATGAGTCAAGCAGGACATGTCAGATAATGTGATGTTAGGAAAATGAACCCTTAGATAAGTATTTATATGTTTTTTTTTCTTTCATGCATTTTTTTCTAACTCATTTATAAGATTATTTCTTTGTAGCTTTGTATGTCCCTCCCCCACAGTACAACCCCTGCTTTCACTATATTTGATGTCGGTATAATTTGTGGAGGAGATGGGGAAAAACAAGTAGGTTAAGGATACAGGTAGACCCGATGCAACTATGAGAAGTACAAGTTGTCATGTCAAAAAGGAACTTTACAGCTTTGGTGTGGGGGGGGGGGGAAGGGGTGAGGGTTAGGATTGGGGGGGTGGGGGGAGCCTGGGAAGGGATGTGAAGGGTAAACAAAGGAGGAGGATGCAATGCTTGATAAGAAATGTACTCATTATTTTGCCCATGTAATTGTAACCCCTCTGTACAATATGTTCACAAAAAATTAAAATTAAAATTAATAAAAAAAGAAAAATGAACAAAGATTATATTCAGAGAACAACATTTCTTTATTTAAGTTGAGTGGAGGTTAAGTGTTATGTATACATATGTTAACTGTATTACTCTGTATTTGCTGATGCCCAAAAACTTTAATAATATAAAAACAAAACAAAACAAAAAAGCAGTCTGGAGATTCACATTGTGGATATTCACCAACATGAGACTTTCAACCAAGCAAGGAGAGACATAAGAATCATGAAGCTCTTCTCAACATGATTTCCTCCTTCAAAACTAACTCCATTATCCTGGGTATCTAAGCACATTCACTTTATTCTGAACAATAAATGGGGTTTGTCTTTTCTGTGGAGTGAAATGTGTGGAACAGCCTTTGCTGAAATATTGAGAATTATTTCTACTATAACCCAATTTTGTCTTCAGAAATAGAGCAATATCCAGTGATTGCATTGTTCGGGGTTATTTTTAAATTGATTAAAGCTTCCACTAATTATGTCACACACACACACACACACACACACACACACACACACAAAAAAAACATTTAGTGCCAGGTGCCAATGGCTAATGCTTATAACCCTACTCTGGAGGCTGAGATCTAAGGATCATGGTTCAAAGCCAGCCTGGGCAGGAACATCTTTGAGACATGTACCTCTAAATAACCAGCAAAAAGCTGGAAGTAAAGCTGTGGCTCAAGTGGTAGAGGCTTGAGTGAAAAACTAATAGATTGCACCAAAGCCCTGAATTCAAACTCAAGTACAGAATGAAAGAAAGAAAGAAAGAAAGAAAGAAAGAAAGGAAGGAAGGAAGGAAGGAAGGAAGGAAGGAAGGAAGGAAGGAAGGAAGGAAGGAAGGAAGGAAGGAAGGAAGGAAGGAAGGAAGGAAGGAAGGAAGGAAGGAAGGAAGGAAGGAAGGAAGGAAGGAAGGAAGGAAGGAAGGAAGGAAAGAAGGAAGGAGGGAAGGAAGGAAGGAAGGAAGGAAGGAAGGAAGGAAGGAAGGAAAGAAGATTTACTGAACAGCTGATATGTGTATAGATGGATGTTGACAGAATGGACCACATGTTCACGAACTTGTGGTAAAGGGATGCAGAACAGCCAAGTGGCCTGTACACAACAACTAAGCAATGGAACTCTCATTAGAGCCCAGGAGAGGGACTGTGTGGGACCAAAGCCAGTCTCCACCCAACGCTGTGAGGGCCAGGACTGCATGACTGTGTGGGAGGCAGGCGTCTGGTCTGAGTGCTCAGTCAAGTGTGGCAAAGGTGTTCGTCATCGGACAGTGAGATGTACAAACCCAAGAAATGTGTCCTCTCCACCAGACCGAGGGAAGCTGAAGATTGTGAGGATTATTCAAAATGCTATGTGTGGCAGATGGGTGACTGGTCTAAGTGCTCAATTACCTGTGGCAAAGGAATGCAGTCTCGTGTTATCCAGTGCATGCATAAGATCACAGGAAGACATGGAAATGAATGTTTCTCTTCAGAAAAACCTGCAGCATATAGGCCATGCCACCTTTAGCCCTGCAACGAGAAGATCAATGTAAATACCATAACTTCACCTAGACTTGCTGCTCTGACTTTCAAGTGCCCAGGAGATCAATGGCCTGTTTACTGCCGAGTGATCTGAGAAAAGAACCTGTGTCAAGACATGAGGTGGTATCAGCGATGCTGTGACCTGTGCAGGGATTTCTATGCCCAAAAGCTTCAGCAGAAGAATTGACCTCTAGGAAGCTGGCCAATCACTCCCTCTCTTTGCAATTACATTATTTATAAACACTCCACTAGCATATTCTTCCTCTTTCACGAGGAAGCTATGTTGTAAGCACAGTGAGAAAACTGGGCCAAGAAGCGGGACTGGGCATTTCACCACATGAGCCTGCGGGGGCCATTTGTGTACTGTGCAGTGATTCCAACTACAGGTTGGCCCTGATTTGAGTTCTGTTTAACTTCAAGTTCTTGGGAATGCTTACAAAGTGGGCAGGTCTCCTGGAGGAGTCCAGATTCTAGGGATGGGGGTGGGGTGGGTGGGCTCAATCCCAGTTGAGGCTAGGTCATTGGGACTGAAGGAGGGGTGGGGTACTGTGCTGTCCTGGGTACCACTGCACTGACTGCTGTACCAGACCTCTCCCTGGCTTTGCCTTCAGCTCCTGTGTGCATGTGCACAGACTAATACTGGTTCTTCAACTAAAGGCCTCTTGCTCTTGCTTAGATTTGTTGCTCAAGGCTAGTGCTCTATTACTTGAGCCATACCTTCCCTTGACTTTATGCAAGTTGCAATGCTCAGATCTCAGCCTGCTGACTTCTCCATTTGTAGAGGTGGTTTTCCTGTCTCCTAGAGCTCACTGTCCCTGTCCTTTTTTCCATGCCTTGCACGGGACCTGAAGCAGAAGCCATGCCTGTTAGAAGGAGCAGGATGCAGTTGTCATGAGAAACATGAAGCCTGAGATACTGTGGCAGCACAGGGTGTATTGGAAGCTGAACCCACTCCAGTAGGAGAATGTTTGCCTGTGTCGAGGAGCTTGGTGTGGCTGTGCTGCTTTGGCAGGGGCAGAACCACTTCAAAAGTCAAGATATTTGGCTTGGTCATTGTCACCATCAGTTTTACATGGTATTTGTTTGGTCTGTGGTGAGGGGTCTATAGTTGTTGTCTTTTCAGAAGCTGCTGGTGAAGCTGTGGATAGGGGAGAGACTGGAATAGACCCTGAGGTTGGGCCTCAGATGGTTGGGCCTCAGCCTTTGTCTCCCCTCCCCTCAGGTGGGTGGGCTGCTGCCCTCACCTCTGCCTTTTGGCAACCAGCATCCACCGTGGTTCTGCCCTGGCAGAGAGCCTCAGCACCTCATCTAGAGGTTATTTCTCTCTCTGAATGAGGCAGGGGTTTTTGTTCCACACTGCCCAGGTTTCTTCTGACAGCGAGAGGGAAGTAGAGCCGAGGTATGCAATTTGTTCAAGTCTTACCACCTTTGTTGAAAACTCCCAGAGTGGTGAGCAGTGTCTGGCCTGTGCTGCTCAAGACTGTGTTTGCTGAGGAAGCTACCACTCTGGGAGACAGTCGTTCCTTTTAGCAATGAAAATCACTGTGGATAGAACTATGATTTAGGATGAAAGAATCTTATCACAGTGGAGATTCTTGACCTACGTTGGCCCCTGTAGCAGAATGTTGCTGATTGACAGCAGGTAGGTAGAGGGATGTACAGTGGGATGTAGGCTGGATCTGTTGGATGGCTTGCCCATAAGTGCTGGTGTTGTGACACAGCACAGGGCTGTTCTCATTACCCATCCTTTCTGCCTGCATTCACATCCTTTTGGGGGACACAGTTTATGTTCTCCAGCTTAAGTTCTGCTTTCCCTTCTGCTGTGCTCTGCAGACAGGTCACCTCCAATCTTGACTACCCTGGTCTCAGCAAGGTGGAGGACTCACCATTCCAGATGAGCCCTCGAGCAGAGCCCAGGCCCAATGAGTTTGTCTGTGTTCAGGGTTATAGAACTCCGAGATTCCTGGTTCTCTTTCCTGCTGTTCTGGGAAATTGAGATTCTTATAGAGATGTGCAGTCTTTATTTATGGTGTTCACCACTGGCTCAGATATCTGCCTCTGCCCCATGGCAGAGCTTCCTTCAGTTCTCTGTCTCATAGCTATACCTCTTGATTTTCTTTTTGCCTTGAGAGCTCAGAGGATACAGTCTGGGCCAGCATTCCCTTTGAACTCCACCTGCAGAACAGGCTCGTGGAGGCTGTCCCAGCAGGCTGTTGCTGGAGGCTTCCTCTTCTTCTCTGTGAAAGTTCACTACTCACAGGTGTTCCTTCTGCTCCTGGGGCCACTGGTCTGGTGAGAAACCTCTGAGTCTTGTTTCCTGTTAGGAAGAGCACAGACCCTTTGTGCCCATCTGGACCAGCCATGTTGAATAAATGGCATGCTAGTGTGCCCAGTGTCTGCCACATGGCAATGTGCAGCAGGCAGTTTGAGCTGCCGCTCTGGCCAAAGTAACAGAGGCTTCCAAAACTAGCTGGAATTTCCACTTTCTTCTTGAGTCCTTTGCAACTATTTCTATGCCCAAGGGCCCTGTTATAAGCATAGCTGGTCCTTAGGTGGCCATGTGTAGCATCAAGTCTTACGTTCTCCCCTCAGTCCTGTTCTAGGCTCTGAGTGGAATTGCCTGTGTGTCCTCCAGGACTGAGCAGGAGAGAGGAGCTGGATTTTGTACTGCACTCTTGTCTTCATTAAGAAAAGGGTGTCTTTTATGTTCTGGTAACACCTCCCTGTAATCCCAGGAGACTGAGATATGTTTTTATGTTTTTATGATTGTGTTTTCAAGCCAATCAGGACAGAAAAGTCTTGGAAGCCCTGTCTCCAATGAACTATCAAATCTTTTGGTACTGGCATCAAAAACAAGACAAAGGTATCATCCTCAAATGGAGACTCCCAGGTGTCAAGACCCTCCCCAGGCGATGAGACCTCTCCCACTTGATCAGGTTCCCTCAGATGAGATGAGACACCCCTCCTTGGATGGCTTCCCTGCTTCAGTGGCAGGGTGAACACAAGAGCACAGTATTGATTCTGCTGTGATGACCTGGCAGGATTACACCCTGTACTAAGGAAGTTTCTCCTGGTTGACTGGTCTTTCAGGGAGGCAGAAGGAGTAAATCTGAGGTGGTCCTTGTGTCCGGAAGCTCCTTGGGGAGAGGATTCTAGGTAGGGAAGATTCTCCTGTGCTTCACCTGTTGTACTGAAGCATTCCAGCTCACTGTGGGGAGCTAGTATCTTGGAAGCTTCTGTGCTGTGTGCTCATCTCCTTGTGTAACCCCACAATGTCATACTTGTTATAGGTCAGCCTTGAACTCAGTAGAATTGGGCTCCACTCCCATGTTATACTCTTCTCATGATGGGGGCAGATCTACTAATTTTAGTCTCACCAGAATCACTTTGAACTTGAGGGAAGCCAGGACATGTGCATAGCATGTGTGAGGCCCTGAGTTCAAATCATGTGCTTCTTTCACAGGACCAAGAAGGGAAATGAAAAAGATTTCCACTTTTAGGTAGTGTACCTGAATTTACCAGCTACTTGGGACGCTGAGTCAGGATGACTGCTTGAGCCCATCTCTTCCCTGCCAGATGGGGTGATACAGTATTGAGTCCTAGGTACTCCCCAAACAAACAAATCCCGTGGAGTTTGGAGAAAGAGCAGATTTTTCTTCTTCCTTTCCTTGGAGGTGGAAGGTTGGCAGTTTGGGGACACCTAATAGAATCTTCTTGCAAGGAGAAGCCTGTGCTAATGAGATTGAGCATGGTTCTGGGACTGGGTGGAAGGAGTAGAATCAGGGAAAAGTTGGTCCCTCTGCTCTGGCTTGTGTCCCTGCAAGAAAACTTACACATTAGCAGGTTTGCAAGTCACGCACAGGTATGAGTGACTGCTAGTTCAGGTACCCACTCCTAAAGCCACCTCAGAGAAGCTTCATGAGGGGCCTGGGAATGTGGCCTTGTGATGTGTTTGTGTGTCTTTGTGTGTGTGTGTGTGTGTGTGTGTGTGTGTGTGTGTGTGTGTGTGTTTGTGTGCGTGCATACTTATGTGTGCCAGTACTATGTCTTGAACTCTGGGCCTGGGCAATCTCCCTTAGATTTGTTGCTCAAGGTTAGCACTCTATCACTTGAGCCACAGCTCCCCTTTTAGCTTTTGTGGTGGGAAATTGTGTATAGGAGTCTCACAGACTTTCTTTCCTGGGCTGGCTTTGAGCCATGATTCTTACATCTAGTCTCCTGAGTAGTTAGGATTACCGGTGTGGGCTTGCTGGCACCTGGCTCTCTTTCATTCTACTTATGTTTTTTTTTTTTATTTTTAGTTGTCAAGGGTCACCATTCGTTTTGAGTACAGCACCTCTTATTAGGTCTTTTTAGGTCTTTCCCTCATTTGGAGTAGTCTGCCCAGCATTGTGGGTTCTGAGGTATTACTACCAATAGGTGGCCCTGCTGCCTTTGTGATCTGGCTTTGTTACTGTTGGTTGTGGGGCCTGAACTCTGTCCCTGAGCTCTTTTGCTCAAGAGCTACCATTTGAACTAAAACACCACTTCAGGTTTTGAGTGGTTATTTGGAGACACGAGTCTCACAGACTACTGGCCCAGGCTGGCATTGAATCCTGCTCCTCAGATCTCAGACTCCTGAGTAGCTAGTTAGGATTACAGGTTTCAGCAACCAGTTCCTGGCCAATGCAGCTTTCTTAGGAAGAATGTGATTGCCTCATACAAGCCTTCCTCAGCCTCATCTCTTTCCCACAAGGAATTTCTAGCTAAGTTCAGAGTCGGGCAGAACCCCGGATTTTTGGTTTTCATGGTGGCTTCATCATGTAGGCATGAGCAGTGATGTGAGCCACTGATGATCAACTCTGCCTTGGCCTCTGTTTCTCCTGGTGAAAACCCCCAGCCTTTTGATGCAGCCTTTTGCTGTCTGGGGTCCAGCCCCAATCTCAGGCTTCCATGAACTACCAACCGTCAGCCAGCTTAGCAAAACACAGCAAGTGTCATCACTAAGATCTCAAGGGTTGTAGCAGCTGATCACAGAACGGCTCTGCCTTATCATATCATAAGAGTCTATGTTTATGTAGTGGATGTTCAGAGCTGCCAGCGTGGCAGTTTATTAAACTATGTCCTAGCTGGCTTTTTTGAATAGAAATGAACAAACCAATTTCTAAAGTTTCTATATATGTGCATAGGATCTGGAATGGGCAGGATAATTTTGAAAAGGATCAAGTTAAAAAAATGTTACAAAGTGCTTAGGACAATGAAAGTTTGGGACATTGACAGACAGGTAAATGAATAGAACAGAATGGAAAATTGAGAAGTAATTGAAGAATATAATGTTCATTGATTTTTTAAAAAATCAAAATGTCTTCATGAGAGAGATGGTTAATCCAAACCACAACTTGTGTGGAAGGAGATGAGCCTGAACTGTGGCCTCTACACCAAATATCACTCCACGTGACAAGTGGGACTATGGAGGGAAGCCAGAACTCTGAAAACTAATGTTTGACAAGAAGAACATACAGAACATGAATTAATTATACTTCGGAAAAAATAAGATGCATTGGACTTTAGTTTGCTTTCAGAGAGCTAGCAAAAGGACAGACTATAGAGAACCTGTTGTCGATGTGTCTATATCTACATATTTATCTGCCTGAAGAAGTATACAAAAACCATATAATAATTTCTTTTTCCTAGTATTGAGGATTGAACTCAAGTCCTCAGCACTTTCTGAGGTCAGATTAGAAAAGGCAGAAGATGGGGCTCAGTGGTGGAGCACCTGCCTAGAGTGTACATGGTCTGGATTTTGAGCCCTAGCACTGCCAATAAAGGACAAAAGCTTTTTTTAAAACAGTTTCTATTTGAGATGTGGTATATGAATGTTAAACGAGGACACAAAAAGCTATAACAGCAGTATTCATTAGAGAAGTCACATGTTAAGATCACAGGGTGCTCAACTGGGATGAGTGTCCCTCAAAGACTCATGGTGGTAGTGGAAGTGGTGAGATCATTGAGATGTAGGGCTTGGTGAAAGGATGTTACATTATTGGGGTGTGCCCATGTAGGGGATTCTGAGGGTCACCTCTGTGTCTTTACCATGCACCTTCTGGGAATTGAGCCATCTCACTTCTGCCAGGTTGTAATGTGTAGTCACAGGCCCCAGAGGAGAGGTGCCAACTGACACAGACTGACACCATGAGTGAGTGATCATCTCTCTGTTGGCAGAGAATAATACAGAACATGCAGATTGCTGTTGAGCAATAGAAAATGGTACAGACAGTCACTCTGGAAATAGACAGCTTTTTGTGCACGTAGAATGTAACATGGCTATTTTGCTCCTATCTATTGTCCACACTACAGTGTGGCCTCATGAGGACTTGTTTGAAGATGTTTATAGGAGCTTTATTTGTAGTATCAGCCAAAGCGTGGAATACTCAGATGTGTGCCTGCAGGTGACAGGAAATGAGTGCATGGTACATCTACACTATGGGGTAACATACAGAGCAGTGAAAAGCAACTTGTGCTGAGTGGTCTAGCTTGAATTCAAAAGGGTTGTGATTCCATAAACCTGAAGTGTTATAAAAGGTCACACCAACCTAGAGTGACAGGAAATCAAAGTTCCTTGAGTCCATGCTGGGAATCTTCTGGGTTGTTGGTACTGTTGTCAGTAGAGGCATGAGGTACAGCTTTAAAACGGGCTTCATTGAAAAGTGTTTTATCAAGGGTGAAGTATACCTCCAAAAGAGACGTTACCCAGAAAGAACAGAAAGACCACTGCAGTGACTTGGTTTGATTTAGGGAGAGATAGGGTTAAGCCAGAATACTTGGGGGAGGAGCCCATCCCTTGAGTTGTCAAAGGCCTTGAGGAGCCTGAACCTCTTAGGCGTTTGAGATGTGCCCAACACTGTCAGCTGACCTGCATCTGGGTTTGCTCCTTGGCACCAGAGGCATCAAGGTAGAGCAAGAGGCAGTCATCGCTTGGAGAGGAAGCATTTAACTTCTGAGGTGGCAACACAATACTGTCTCACTGTAGAGATGGCTGAGGAAGATTAGCAATAAATTTTTGACATGTGCAAACTCCTTTTCAGTTCTGGGTACCAAATAGCCCTCCCAGAGTGAGGGAGGAGGATCAGGCTACCACCTTGGTTGTCAGTGCACTGCTGTTCATCTGCTTTTTAACTGACAGGAATTGTTTAAGAGTCTTTGTGGAAGACATTCAGATGTAAAGTTCTCTGTATTCCCATTTGCTCCCTCTGGCTTTTAGTTTTTTTTTTTTTTCCCATCTTGCTAGCTGTTCAATTTTGGAGTATCACACCCCAGTCATCTTTTATACTAGACAAGTTTTGTAATGTTAATTTTAGTAGTAGTTTCATTTAAATCAGATTTTATGTATTTTTTGACTTATTAAAAATTGAAGTTAAGAGAGTCACTCACTGTGCTGTGGTATTTTCTGCAGTCTAGCTGCATTTCTGTAGATATTCCAGTAGGAGTTGCTACTAAGTCATCTACAAGTAATGGAAGCTTGGTGTTTTGGATGCTGAGACTTGAAATATACTTTGTCTTGCTTGTTTCATCCATTTAGTCAGTTCAGTTTCTTTTTGAATTTTTGTAAGCAAGCATTGGAATATCAATGTTGTCATGAGTGCATTT
Source organism: Dipodomys spectabilis (assembly GCF_019054845.1). Lineage (NCBI taxonomy): Eukaryota > Metazoa > Chordata > Mammalia > Rodentia > Heteromyidae > Dipodomys > Dipodomys spectabilis. The sequence continues at coordinate 13,320 of NW_024871824.1, read as the reverse complement.
AGGGTTGTGGCTGGCCAGGAAGTAACATTTCAAGTCTGTGTGGGCTTTCAAGTTTCTGTCACAGTAGTGCAGAGCGGAGATGAGGAGACTGTCTACCCTAAAACCAGGGCAGCTGGGTGCAAAACAGGACCATGGTTATGCCAGTGGGATAACTGTGTGGGAGTGAGTGGAAAGGGTTGTGTCTGTGGGTTGGGGATGCATACTATCTGGAATGTGGGAGGATCTGGATTTCATCCCCACTATTGGAAATAAACCACCTTGGGTTTTTCCAAAACAGATGAATCTGTTTGGCTCGAGGGCCAGAACATATCAGTAGAGTACAGGGCTGCCCATGTGGTTTAAGCCAGAGCAAAGCCTTGTTTTCTTTTTTTGCAGGTGTGATCCCCCTTTATCCTAGTGGGATGTACTTCTGACTGAGAAGAAAGCCAGCAGTGTGTCTGCTGGAGTTTGTGAGGAACCCCTGCTCTGGCTGGAGTCTCGATGCTAGGTGTTGAGATCTTCTCCAGGGAGAAACATTCCAAGGGCTCTGATCTAGTGCCTTCCATGCAGGCCAGCATCCAGCCATGGTGGACCATGGGGTGCAGAAGTGTGTGCCTCCACAGGGTTTCACAATGGGTTTTCTAATGCTTATTTAACAGTAATATTTCACCGATCAGATGTTCCCTTAACTATGCACATTTGGAAATCTGTAAAAGCTACTTTATGATGCTTGCCAGATTCTCTTTTATTAAGACAGTAACACACAGCATTCTTCAAGGTCCTTTTGTGCTCCCCATCCATGGGAAGCATTTCTTGTGACCATGATGCAAGCGTCATCCAGGTTCCAGCAGCTCCTGCTGTGCAACAGAGGTGCCCAGTGTGGTGAGGTGAGTGGAGTTGGGTAGACGGTCCACCATGCAGGGTGTGAAAGTGCAGCGGACTCTGTCATCAATAGCATATACTCCTCTCCACTTTTATTATGGTCTACACAAGGGCCAAGAACCTTTTTCTCAGCCAAGGGCCATCTGGATTTTTATGACATTGTTCTGGGGCTGAACAGACAGCTGTGAGCATCCAGTGAAAAACATGTGTGCTGACCTGTCACATGTCAAGTGATTTTTGTGGCCCTTACATGACTGACTGAGTGTCCTTCAATTCTGGTCTCAAAGGAGGATTCTGGAGCAATAGTGGAAGGATGAACACTGCTTGCCAGTGGGACTTGGGGTGTTTGCAGAATTGTAGATTGCTCCCCCCAGTGCTCTCTCTCCCACTTCCTGTATTAAGCTATTTGTTATTTCTAGTCTTCTTTCTCTCTGTTTTCCCTTCTTGTCTCTGGATTGCTTTCCTCTGTCCTCTCTCCACTATCCCTTAACCTCAAGTTCTTTTCCTTTCCCTTCTCAGGTAGGCAGAATTCTCCTGAGAGTTTGTGTGCAGGGGGAAGAAGAGCATCCTCATGGCTGGGTAGGTATAGGCTGCAGCTGATTGGAATTCCTGGTGTCTCCCAGTGTCATCTTTTCTCCCTGTTTAACTTTCTCTATCAGCTCTAATGTGGGAAAGCAGAGCAAGGGGAGTAAAAACTAGAGACATGCCTGGGAGAAATTCCGCTGGTCTGTTCCTGGTGAGGTTTGAGCCATCATGCACAGATTTTATTTAGTCCATTTAATATAGTGGCTGTGGAAGTTGGTAGCAGATGTCTTGAATCCTATTGAAGGAACTATAAATATGAGCTTGTGGCACCTTGATCTTATACATGGGCCCAATTTGATTTCAGTTTATTTAATTAAAACTTGACAATGCTGCTAGCTACACTGCAGTAGGTATAGGAAACTTCTGACTTCAGCTTACAAAACTGCGACAGACCAGCTCTGCCTGAGCACTGGGACCAATGGGACAGGGATCTGGGGATAGGTGGGCAAGGAGTAGGCGAAGTGACAGACACAGACTCAAAAGAGTTGCATCTGAGTGTATCTCTATTGAGGAGAATTAACATTTTCATACAGTGTGTGATTGTGACATAGATTCTTTTTTTATTTAAGCAAGTAATCAATTTTTAGGAAAAGAAAAACATTGATGGATTACATAAAAATTGATTACTATCCCACCAACTGTTTAAGCTAAATGGTGCGAAACAATGCGTCATCTAGTCAGCCTTTTTATGTTTAATAATGAACAAACCTAAGACAGGGCTGTACATATATTGCACTCTTTTTATTTTTTTCATATATTTTCAAGCCCCTTTGAAACCATCCTAAAAACCACTTTCAGGTTGAATCAGGCATTCTCCGTTTTCTATAATTTTAATCCCAATATTTGTTCACATAAATTTCTAATTATTATTTTAAACTGTCTTGTTGTTTTGATAATAAACACCATAATGGTCCAGATCTACTTAATCTTTGCATAAAATCTAATGAGTTCCAAAACACCCTTTTTCCTTTTACATTAATCCATCTATTTTCATCTTTGTAAACTCCTGTATAAGCAATGGTTCATGGGTCAGCTCAGGAAATGTGATGTCACTAACTTTATATTTTGTGGGAAATCACCATCTATTCCCTATAATGTAAGCTGGACTAAAAGTAGTCATAACTGTTGGGGAAATTTTCTTTTCCTTTAATTGTCAGGGGTCCCTTTTTCTAGAACTCTCTGTGCTTTTGGGATAACTCCTTCTGGCTTAGTTTAATTCATTAATTCTGCCTGTTGTAACATATCTAGAGATTTTAAATTTCTATATTTACTATGAATGAGCCACAAAACTGCTTGTGAAATTGTAGGAGTTCCTGGAGGCAGTGTCACATCAAATGATAGATTGATTGTGGCATTGACCACATTTAATCTTTTGTCTTTATTATTCAGAGAAGCTGTCTCCATTGGATTGGAAAGAAACAACATGCTCTATTCGTGGATCAATAGAAAAATAGCCAAAATGAGAATAAAGGCAATGAATGTATAGCCAAGAAGAATATAGTAAGAATAAAGGTAGAGGCTATAAAGGTGCAGCCAAGTGTATGGGAAACCTTGAACCAACACCCCCTTCCTGCAGGCATGCTTCCTTGAAGCTTATGCTTTATCTGGCATGATATCTCATGCAGACTCTGAAGGAGGTGGCATGGCACAAATCCTATACCTTTCTACCTACACCTTCCTATTTCATGCAGCTCAGATAGCACTGTCTCTTCCTAGTGGAGTTTTTGCTCATGAATATGGGTGCTTACTGATGTGTCCTGTGTAAAGAACTTGAGAAGATTGCAGTTAATAAAGCAGGGTACAGTACCTTGGAAGACCCAGAAACATTGAAGTGGGTTCAGAGTTAATTGGAAGAGAAGAGAACTGGAATGAACGCTGGAGTCAAGGTGGCTTCTACATGTGAGCTTTTAGTTGGACTGCAGCCCCAGTGTGAAATGGAAGACTTCTTTGCCTCCATTGGACCAAGAGACCCTTGTGGTCAGGTCAGCAGGAGGATCCTGGAGTGATTTGTTAATCCTGCCCTACAGGGGGAAGGGGGATTCTGCATATCCCCCGTGGGAATGGGCAATTGGCACCACAGTCATGGGAGATCGATTGTAAAATGAGCCCATTTTATTTTATTCACATAAAATATTATAGGCTTGTTTAAAACTTAATTCTCATCCTGAGTATGCAAAATACAAATTCCAAAAAAATGTTCAATTTTTTTACTTTGTACTTTGCAAATATACAAAATAGAAGTTTGGTTAAATTTATATTACATATTTATTAAAGTGAAGAACTATGTAACAAGTTAGCTCTGCTTAAGGCATACTTAGGAATAAACGATTGTACAAATTATTGTGCCTTTGAAGCCACATTGCATAACAGACTATCTCCGTAAAAATTGTTAAAGAAGTAAACCAAGTATAACTTAGTCATACATATAGATCAGAAGACAAATATATAGTCCTTGTCAGGGCTGGGAAGGTGGCTCAGTGGTAGAGCGCTTGCCTTGCATTCCTGAGGCCCTGGGTTCGATTCCTCAGCACCACATAAGCAAAAAGAAAAAAGCTGGAAGTGGCACTGTGGCTCAAGTGGTAGAATGCAAGCCTTGAGCTGAAGAGCTGAGGGTCAGTGCCCCGAACCAGAGTTCAGGCCCCATGACCAGACCAACCCAAACATATATATATATATATATATATATAGTCCTTGTCAAAGCATACAGCAGTTTGAGAACTTTGGCTTCCTCTTTTGTACCTTTAGAACCAAGACTCATCAAGCACCATCATTTAGGCTATTAGAACACATATTCTGTACTGAAATCTCTTCCTCTTCTTCTAACTAAATAATGGCTTTTAGAAGGCAAAGGGAATACAAGGTGTTCTTTATATTTATATTGCATCTGAGACAATCTGTGAGAAGCAGAGTGGGGGAGGGGTGTAGAGTGAGACTAACACCACCACAAGGCCACAAGAGGCAGGCCTCCTGGAGCAGAGCAGAGGCCAGGCCTGTGGAGAGGAAAGCCCTGTGGTATAGAGAGGCCTGCTGGAAAGAGAGAGAAACCTGCCACCTGGAGGCTGCAGCTGCTCTTAGTTCTGAGGTAGCCCAGGACAAGGCAGTTATAGACCAGCTAGTAAAACTCCTTTGTCACCTTTGGCCATGGATTTTCCCTCCTCTGAGATCATTACAAATTCAAGGGAATTCTGGTCTTCCCTCTCCCTCACCCCACCCCAACTGATGGATCTAATTTGCACCCCATTATCCACAGCTTCCAGTAATCCCCATGGTGGTGTCTTGTAAATCCAGGAATACTCAAGTTGATTTAGAATTGCAATGATAGCCGATACAATCTCAGACCCATCTGTTCAATTTTGTTTTTTTAATTTTGCCTTTGGATTCTTCCTTTCTCTTGATTATCCATTCACAAGAGATATTGGAAACTTTCCCATGGTTGTAGTGCTTTGCCAACATGAGCTCTCTCACATGGGAAGACAGTATGAAGGATTTTCTACTGGCAGTATGTGACTGTGTATCCACAGTCAGGGATTTAACAGTGTCTCTATGCATCAGGCCAGGGGACCCACCTGGACAAGGCTGTTTCTATGCATCAGGACAGGAGACTCATCTAGACAAGGCAATCTGTATGCATCAGGCGAGGGGACCCACCTGGACAAGGCCGTCTCTGTGAGTCAAGCCAGGAGACTCACCTGGACAAGGCAGTCTCTATGTTTCAGGCCAGGGGACCTATCTGGATAAGACCCTCTCTATGGGTCAAGCCAGGAGACCAACCTGGACAAGGCTGTTGAACTTGTGGCACAGGAATGGCAGCACGACTAGTGTTGCCTGGTCAGTTCATCAGAATGGGCAGACTTCTACCCAAAGCCATCCCAGTCACAGTGGTAAGGTAAGGTGTCTCACCAGTATGGGTTCAGAAATGCACCTTGAGATGAGAGCTCCTTGGATAGGTTTGGCTGCAGCCCATGTGCTCACACGCATGGGTGGCCTTTGTGTGGCCATGACCTTCTTACTTCCTTCGGCTTTGGCTCCTCTGGCAGGTAGGAACCAGGTCACCTGCTCAGGCAGGCAGGGTGGGTAGTTGGGCCCTCGATGGGCATGGGATATAGGGGCTAGCAGTAGAGTTGGGTGACAGTCCCTATTGACCAGCAATTCCTCATGACAGGCTAAAGTAGTCCTAATGGGGAGCTGTTGCCCCAAGGAGAATTCTTTTTTTTTCACTTTTCCGCAAACTTTGTTACAAACATACAATTCTTTAAATATAGACTGTAAAACTCCATTTGCAAAAGTCTGCTATTGTAAGGAGTGCACACTAGCAGGAAGGATTCTTAACTTTTTCTATGAGTTTTCTGTCAGTTTTGCTAGTTAGTGGTAAATACGGGACCCGCTGTTTTACAGGCCTGTCTGAAGCTTGTGGCTGTATTCACATTGCTCTTTTGAAGCAGCCCTGCATGTATCAAAATTGTTCAGAATCTGAGCTTCAACCTACAGGCAGTGAGATCAACAGCCCGTCTGGACTCTGCTTTTTGAACGGTTTTCAGGAAGTGTAATTTCTGGACGGGTACTGCACTTCACAGATTTGTTTGAATTGCCCATGCGGCTCTATGTTAAAGTGCATTCTTCTTTTCAAAAATAAGCAAGAGAAATAATCTTTTTACTTTTTAATTAACCAAGGTACTTAAAAAAATGAACTTTTTGGTCTCTCAGCAGATATTCTCAAATTGATCCTACTACTACAATTTCCATGTTCTATTTACAACATTTATAGGATTCTGGGTGGAGGGAACTTTATAAAATGAAAGGTGCAGCTTCACTTGAAGCAGAAATCAGCTCTACAAATCCATACATAGGCATACGCACTTGGCTTACAATGTATAAGCTTGTTGGTATTTACAGAGATCAAAGACAACCCTCTCCAAAAAAAAAAAAAAAAAGAACAAAAAACAACCTTTTAAAGTAATTGCCAACCTAAACTCTAATTGTACATTTAGATCAGGAAGCTGTCTCCTGCTATCAAGTTTTGGTTTTAATTGAAATAACTTTGTAGATTCTCTACTGGAAGGACATGAGTCCCCCGCTTTGGAGTGAAGAGCCAAGTCTAACAAAGCTACCAATAGATAGAACTGTCTCTGAAGATTCCCACAGAACAAAAACATGCTATGTAGCACTGTATCAGAACAGGTGATCTTAACAAATGATTTTAGAAAGACATCTTTATGAAAGTCCAAAAGGAAAACAAAATGCTTAATAATATAGATGTTCTAGGACTTCAGAAAAAAGTTCAGATACACTGATATAGTCTTGATACTGATGCCACTGAAAAATAATTCAAATACTACTTGCCTCCTATTGGAATGTGCGAAATGATAGACTGTAAAAAATGTGTCTACACTAACTGAAAGTCAGTTTCTAGACTTTTTGTCCAATCTATAGGGTTTTAAGAATCCAAGTTTTTTTCCCCCTAGGTAGAACTTTGGGTTTTGAACTCAAGGCCTTGTGTTTGCTTGGCAAATGCTCTACCACTTAAGCCACACGCCCAGTCCTATTATTGGTATTATTTTTTGCTTTATTTTTCAGATAGGGTCTTTTGTTTATAGCCCAGGGCTGGCCTTGGGCCACGATCTCCTATCTCTGTCTCCAAAATACCTGGGATTACAGGCATGTTCCAAAATGCCCAGCTCCAGAGAGCTTTTTTACATAGAAGAGTGACATGGTAGAAGAAAAGGATTTATGCTTATTATCAATTTAAAACAAACCTCCAAATGTGTTTAGTGATAAAATCCTGTTCTTTCATTTTCTTTGAGTCTCTTGTACTTTTTTCTCCCAAGAAGAAAAGTTAAAAGGGAAGAAACAATCCACTTGCCCTTCTATTTCCAAGCACATATTTTTCTGACCAGCCTGATCCAGCAACACAAGACAAAACATTTTGCCTTTAAGAGATGGTCTCAGTGAGTCTTGAAAAAGTTAGCCATTGAAGAGATGCTGGAGGTAGGAAAAAAGAACAAACTCATGCCTTCTGCAAAATGCTAGTGGCCACTTAATGTATCTATCACTTTCCCTTCACAACTCTGGACCTTCATTTCCCTGTGTGCCCTCTCTTTTTTTTTTTGGGTCCGGTCATGGGGCCTGAACTCTGGGCCTGGGCGCTGTCCCTCTGCTCTTCAGCTCAAGGCTAGAGCTCTACCACTTGAGCTACAGTGCCACTTCCGGCTTTTTTCTTTTTGCTTATGTGGTGCTGAGGAATCGAACCCAGGGCCTCGAGCATGCAAGGCAAGCGCTCTACCGCTGTGTCACCTTCCCAGCCCGACTGTGTGCCCTCTCTTATCTGTCAGTGGATAGCAGAAATAGCATGGGGAAAATAAAAATTGCTCCCGGATTCAAAAATCTATTAGAAAAGTTGAGTTAAAACTTTCACTATCATGCTAGCTTAGCTTCTAATACAGTTGTGCTCTCCCTTTTACTAGTTTACTGTGGTAAAGCTAACAATATGGCATCTTCTCGTTTTAACATGGTTCTATCTGTCCCAATTGGAATGTCTAATTCCAAGAAGGCATGAGTTAGATTCTCAAACGAGAGTAAGATTGTGAACAGAAGTGGACAGCATATTCCATACTGCATTAGGAAATACAAAAGACATTCACAAAGGCCTTGCTTGATTCAGGGGGACACATCGCAATTGGAAATCCCCAAGACAAGAAATCTTTACAATGCTGATGCAATTTTATTTTTCCATTTTCTGAATTTAACTTTCAGTACTGAAAAGTGGATTGCACATGTTCCAGTAATGAAACTAGGTTTTAAGAATAAGGTCTGAGGATGACTTACACAGTCAAGTCAGATATGGCAATGGAAATTGCTACTCAAGAGTCCAGTTATCTCAAGAAACTTCTGAAGCTAATATTAAAAATGAATATTTTTTTTCGAAATTAAAGCAGAAGAAATGAGGCTGTAATTTGTCATTTCCACCTTGCATATGGAATTTCAAATGGGACATATGGACTTTTTTCTTATCTGTATTTTAAGGTAAACATGGTTCTTATTTTCTTTTTTCTTTTCTACAAACTATCTCCCCCCACCCTGCCCTACCCCCACCCTTACACCCATTATCCAGTGTACTGAATGGGAATTGTAACTCTTTCAGAAGACAGCTAATTGATTTACAGTACTCTAAAAACAACCCTGAAAACTGATAATCTCATTCATTTACTGTAACTTCAGTGCTGTTATCGACAGAAAAGAAAAAGTTACCTTAAGGCTTAAGGGAAAGTAACTTATTAAATTGTGAATGCAGCATTTTTTACTCTCCCATCCATTGGAAACTAGCAAAATGTATTCTGAATCAACAATACAAACTTTCTAACGTTAGCAAAGATTTCTACTCTCCTGACATAAAGTTAGAATAATATTCATAAACAGAATATCTAGGGGAGCCTGAGAAACCATGATCCACATCACACAAAGATCCTATGCATTTCATGATCAAAAAGTGCTTTATCTTTGAGAAATATGTCAGGGATAAAATGGAAATATACAATGCAAAAAACACTTGACACTTTTTCACAATTGTGGAAAAGGAGCAAAAAGGTCTGCTCTCTGAACAGGACTTACTTATGCACAAGACTTTTAAGGTGTCCTAAATTAATATTGATTTAAAGAATTCATAATAGTGGGGATTTCACTCCACTATATTTAAAAAATAAACAGAGATTGGACATCAAAGCTGTCAACTTTGTTATTCATCAGAGCAATTCTGATACTTAGAAAACTCAATTGAATTAGCTCCAGGATCAAAACATTAACTTTCCCCAATCAAAAAGGATACAATCAAAAACATACCTAGAGTGTTATAGAACAACTCTCAGTAAACAAGTCATTTTCATATAAGCAAAAAGTCACTTCTTTCCTCTCCCTTCTCACTGATCAAGGCCACACGATTTTCAAATGAATATCTACTGAGAGATCAGTTGTGCATTAGACAAAGTACATAATTGGGTTAAAAATGAAAACAAAATTTTCAGTGAAGAATACTTATGTGCATGGGTTACACACTCCAGCTTCTTAATTTTATCCACCTCAAGAGCAAGGTAGATGCACAGTCACCTTGTGTAGATTACATTCTACTCCCCTGTAAAGCCAGTCAAGGTCATATTTAAGCATCTTCAGCAACAACAGTGCCTGAAGTGTGCAGCCATTTACAGACCACTCAATATGAGGGCATTATTATAACCAGCCTCTTTTGCCCACAACCCGGCATTTTCAGATAAGACAAGATAATTGTTTTGTTTTGAGAAAACCGAAGCTTGAATCTCTTAAAAGACCTGCAATTTACTGCAAAGTGACCCAGAGGTAACAAAGGAAACAGGAGGTTAATGGCTGCCTGCACCAAAAGTCTCTCAATCATTCTGCAGTAAATAATTATGGAAAGTGACATGACAAGTAGTCATGTGTGTACCACAGCTACAGCCAGTTGTACCACCTATAAGCCTCCAACAGTTCCATAGGGTATTTGGGGGTTTTTTGTTTACTTTTCAGTTTGATTTTTGGTGCTATACAGACTGACATTTTGTTTGGTGCAGCATATGGACTGAAAGATCTGCTCACCAGATTTACCATTTCACTTGCTGAAATGATGAGAAGGGACAATAGAAACCTAAAGAGTGACATCTCTTCACAGAGACCGACTCTTTTGAGTGTTTGAAAAAAAAAAAAGGCTTATCTCTGTAGCTAGTTTGAAATAAAACTCAATTTTTTGAAAAGGAGTCTTAGTTCCCTATTTCTAAGGAATGTAACTATTTTCATTAGCTGGGATGTTTGCCAAATTTTAAAAACAACTTCTAAAGCGTTTGTAGTAAGCAGCTAAAAACAAAACAAAAAAGTTAGTTGCTTCCCAGAGTTTGTATAATGCCATTATCTAACTGGAACAAAGACTATTTCCTTTAATAAGCTAGTATTAATGAATGAATCTCCATGCTCTGCAGATTTCTATTGTGCCTAGTCACAGGAATGAGGATCAGTGAAATGCTACAATTAATCTACATCCTTCTGCAATCTTCCTACAGTGGAAAAGAGGCGATTAAACACCCCTGCAGGAAAAATAAGCCTCAGAGATTGGTTTAAGACTTAAAAACCCACCACTAGGACATTCACACTTAATCTTACACAGGCAGGTCAAAATTTTAATATAAATTACTTTTGCCAACACCTAGCTTACGCATTCTTTGCTCCTTTTTTTGGAGGATTCTCAAATTGATATCTAAAGACTTACATATGATATATAACTGTTATATGGTCCAATGACTAAGAAAATTTCTCTGGTAACCAAAGCTGATGCCATCCATATATGGTAGTGTTCTTGGCATATACTCTATATGCCTCAGACCACTTCCACATTCTTTCTATTCAGCTAATTATAGCTGAGTAGCCACTGGTAAAGGATTGTGAAGACCCTGTCATTTCTACAGAATAGAAAGGCAAGGCTAGTTACTGCAATTCAGCCAAATAAAAAGAAAAGAAAAAAGATTAATAAACCACTCCCTTGAAAAGGAGAGGTACTGCACCTTTGCAAAATTGAACTGGCTCACTGCAGCTGAGCAACAGAATCACCACTGAAGCAAGAAAATAAGTTGGTCTATACAGGAATTGTACATGATTTGAAAATGCAAAAGTTACAGCGATCAACTAATAGCTGCAACCTTAATTTCCATTGCTGCCTCAGAGTTGAAACTTGAACAGTTTTTGCAAGCCTAATGCTAGCTTCTCATCTCCTTTACTAAAACTAGGAATTTGTTCTCCGCAGCAAAGAAACAAAACACTCAAAGCACATAGGTAAATACAGCAGGACGTTATTGAAAACAGCTGCCTTGTGGTACAAAATACAGTACAAGTATACGGATGTCATTAAAACATCAAAAATACTATTGCTCCCATACAATTTAGGAAACATTCTTGGCAACGGAGAAAAATTGAAAAGAAAAGCTTTAAAAAACGTTTAAAAATTCTACTATGAATGATGTGAGTAGAGAAATAGTCTGAAAAGGGCACCAATGTTTGTGGCTCTTCTATTTCTTTGAACCTAAGATCAACATTATTTTGAGTCATAGTCTAGTTTTCTTTTAAAAAGCCTAATTTTATATACACAAGTATCTCCCTCTCAGCCACAAATACATGAAAATGACCTTTTTGTATATTATTTATTTCCCAATAAATACAAAAAGATTGTATAGATTGAATACCAAAATAAGATAATAAAAAGGATACGCAATAAATTAAAAAGGCAGCTCAAATAAAGGACAGGCATGCAGTTAAAAAAAATACTTGTGGAGATGGGGTTACTTGCCTCCTGGTTGAGAAGGTGTCACTCAAAGAATACCTGAAAACTTTGGAAAGAACATTAGCTCCTATTCAATTCAAAGTTTCCTAGGCCTGTGACATTTCTAGAAATACCTTTTGATGGGGTGGGATTAACTTGATTAACAAAAATCATTTCTACTGAAAATCCATTTAAAATATAGAAGAGGCGATCCATGAAAACCCCAACTTTTATTCTTGAAAGACAGCTGGATAAACTGGCCAATGCCAGTATGTTGCAATTTCAAGATGGTATAAAAATTCTTCCAGGATATAGTCAGCATATTCACGTTCACATCAGTTCCATTCACAGATGGATTTCAGCTTCCACCGGGTGCACTGCTTGAATCATTCATCCATCATTTGCCAACTTTGATTGTGAGGTACTAATAAGATGGATCAAGTTCTTAAAAATTTGTTTTAAAGAAGAAATGATGCTGGAATTCTGAACCTGAGGATCTTTAGTATTTGAACAAATCCACAGATTAAACTGAAGGTGAATTAAGACTTCAGTTTTAGTTATTTCCAACTTCTCTGTGATGATGCATATTCCATTAAAGCTCAGGCTTGTAGCCATACTGTTCCTTTTGCAGAAAATCATCAAGTTTTAGTTAAAAATGCAGCCAACCAGTGGCTGTAACAGCCAAATTAGCCACAATTCACTGGCTCATATAGTAGAGCCATGGGATCTGGCTCTCATTCACACCAATGCCACTTCTTGGTAATGACCTCCACCTTTAGAGATCAAGGGAAGAACTTTAGTGAGCAGCAACCCATCCACTCAACGAGTTTGCCTTGTGCTTTATGCCTGACTTATTGTGCCTACCTCAGCAACCCCCAATGTAAAACTGCTTTTATTTTTTGAAAAAAAAAATTCCTTTTGCCCAACTTTTAAACTATTTTAGTAATGAATTCTCTAATTCAAGCATTGGCTTTTGAATTTTCGCATCCTGGAAAACAATTCTGCAAAGAAAAAACATGGGGCCAGATTCCATGCAAAACCATTAAAAAACAATCCAATTTGTTTTGATTTGCTGATGGCTTCTTGAATTCTTTTTTGCCTTGTCCATGATTGTGTAAAGTTGCATTCCTTTTCATAAACCTGGACTCTCAGGACTGGGTAACTGCAAAGGTCTCTCTGTCTCAAGAATTTCTGTGCAGATCTCGATCCAAAAGGCTGATTACAATGAAGGTGAAGGATAGACACTGCAACGGCGGCTAGGCCTGGAGAGATACTTTAGATTTACCCAGGTACAACACAAATTCAACTGTTATACACAGATGGATCTGGGTAAGTCAGATGTGTTTAGGGGCCCAGACTCGAAATCTATCCCCTTCAGGATTATCTAGATGAGCTTAGGAACCTCGGGTGGGAAATAGAAGCTGAGACTCTTGCAGGTGAGGAGATGCTGTTGTCCTCTCTTTGCAGGTTGCTGTCAATTTCTGGAACTTTACTGCTTTACTCACTGTTCAAGACTGTTGTCTTACGGTTATTTCTCTTAACTATGTTATTTTTTTTTAATTTTATTG
>NW_024871823.1:0-47500 GCF_019054845.1 Dipodomys spectabilis | reverse complement strand
TTTCCATTCCTGTCATCCTATCCCCCCAGGAGACTGAAATCTGAGGACTGCAGTTGGATGACACTTAGCAGCAAAGCCCATGGGAACTCTTTATCTCCAATTAAACACCCCAAAAAGCTGGAAGTGGAGCTGGGATTCAAATGGTAGAGTGCTATCTTGGAGCATAAAAGATAACATCATGCCCTAAGTTGGGACATTCAAGTACAATCTCATACTGAAGATCCCCTGACCTTATCAAAGACTCAGGTTCTCTCACTGTACTGCCTCAGCACTGGGCAGTGAGGTAAGGTCTAGTTATCCAACCACATGATATGGCACCCAAAGGGATTCCTGGTCAAGGGACGGAGACTGGGGAGATCTAGGTCCCTTTTGGGGAGGTTAAAAGGGCTGCTCTATCCCAGAAATGTTCGTATGTTGTGAGTATTATCAAAGAAACCACCCTGTTCAGAGCCCAGTGCCTCTGGGTTTCCCACCAGCCTCTACCCAGCTCTGCCCCACCTTCAGCCTGCTCTCTCTGAATCCCAGATCTGCCATGTAGACTAAAGAGTGAGCCAGCCAAGAGAACCATTTCCTGCCCTCATTCCCAGGCTGTCCTGTGGCAGTGGAATGCATACCTCAGTCTTTGGTGGAGGAATGAACACCGGGGGTGGTATCATCAGTTTGAGCCCTGGAAAGTCCTAGTCCCCAAGGATGTATTGCTCAGGCATCCTGCAGTGAATGAAAGCCAGGTCGTCAATCATGAGACCAAGGTGCCAGGACATTTAATAGAAGTGTGTCTGGTTCAAACACTGGTAGTCTATGTTGTCAGGTGAGGCCATGGCTCCAATTTCCTGACACACCTGACCTGGGACCATCCTCCCTTTTGAAATTCCTGCTTATCCCTTGTCCCTCCGTTGAAACTCTAACCCCAATACCTCCCTAGCCCTTGGAAACTTTCTTCTTATCTGACCAGAAAATAAACTCGATGTGGCTGGGGTTAATTGAAACCTGGTGACCCACCCTGAGCCCTAGGTTCTACCAGAGGCTGGTTCCCTCTACAGTCGGTGACCACATAGCTCTGGCTGTCATGAAGTTGCTGAGAGGTCAGTGGATTGGTCCTACATACTGGCTTTAGGTTCTGAATCTGTTCCCACAGAAATTGTGAATAGTTGGCTCCCTTGATCCAGGGACTCCAAACCAAGGCTTGCATGTTCTCCCTTCTTCCTTTCTTTCCTCTTTTTCTCCTTTTGTCCTTCCCTCCTCTCTCTCTTTACTTACTTTGTGTGAGTCCTAGGCCTTGTACTTGGAGCATAGGTGCTGTCCCTTAGCCTTTTTATTCAAAGTTGGCAGTCTATGGCTTGAGCGACACATCCACTTCTGGCATTTTGTTTTTGGTAGTTAATTCAAGACAAGAGTCTTACAGGCTTTCCTGCCCGAGACAAAAGCCTCAGTTCTCTGATCTCAGCTTCCTAAATAGCTAGGATGACAGGCTTGAAGCACTGGCATCCAGATCAATCCAAGGTTTCTTCATGCTCTGTGGAACCAATCCTGGAACTTTTCATTGTTTGTGACCCCCCAGAGCCTGGTGCACACTGCAATGGTTTGTTGCAAAATAAATGAGCATCTGTCTATGACAATACTACAGAACAGTCCCATCTGATTCAGGTAAGAATCCTCTGTGGGGGAGTGGGGACGAAGCCTGATGTAGCTCTCCCTCAGTTCTCCCTCCTCCCTCTTACCCCCTCCTGGTGCCACCACACTTAACTGTTTTGGCTCTGAGGATGTGAGCCACTATGTACTTGCTACATTCCAGGGCCTCTGGGATGCCTGTCTTCTCAAAGATCTCTGTCCAGCAGCTGACAAGCTCTGTGGCACTCAATATCCCATGTAGGTGCGAATGAGGTTGCTGTGAGCTGAATGCCTGACTCAAGGGGCCTCCTCTCCTCCCCCTGGGGCCAGTCAGGATTACCACATCTGGCCCCCAAGATACATGTTGCAGAGAAAGACTCCTCGAGGTATCCCTGTTTTCCGAATCTCCCAGAGTCCAGTGCAGGTGCTGGGAATCATCTCTGCTCACAGCTGGCAGGCTAGGGATGGTGAGGTCACAATCGCTGCTCCCCAAGCAGCCTTGACTGTGGTGGTCACCCTAGAGAGGGCTGGAGGAGAATCAACAGCTGCCGAAGAAAGTCAGTCAAGGCATGACGTTCATTACAGGAGACCATCTGGCTTGGGAACTCTTCCTATGCTGCTTTGAACGTTGTCCCAATCAAACTTGAAGGGTTCTAAATTCAGTGGTCTGCTTTTTCTTCCAGACAGCATACAGCAGGTTATAGAAAGTAACATTCAGAGAGCCCAAGCTAACTGCCAGGGCAGTTAGCAAGCAGGCTCCAGCAGGGGGAGCGCACTTGCTTACCACTGCCCAGCTGGAAATGGCCCAGGCCAAACACAGACTGGAGTCTGCAGGACTCCAAGGAGGACTGCCCACCAGTACCTTGCCCCCTGAGGGAATCCATGCCACCAGAGGGGGCCTGGAGTCCCCTGCCCAGATGCCGATGGACACAGTCAATGCCCTGGGTAAGTTTCCCCTCTCAATCTCGGTTGTGGTGAACCATCTTCCATGTCACAACATTCACCACTTCCCATACCCTCCTAACCACAGCCCCTGCCCTACTGCCCCCCCCCAATCTGTTCCCTAATTACGTTTGGCAGACACATTCCCAACCCTTGAATTAGCTCCAACTATAACACTAGAGCACACTGTCTGGCTAGAAGAGTACGGCTGTGGTCACAGTTGCCTGTCTTCTGGCTGAAGACAGAAGGACAGGTGTCCACTCTGGTCTGTGGTTCACACAGTCCTCCTAGGGGAGACCCACACAGGCCCAGCAGCTACTGTGGGCTACAGGAAAGGGAGAAGAGAGAGGTGGAAAAGAACATGTACTGAAACCTTCCCCAAAGGAGCCATGAAATGGTGAAAGAGAAAACAAATTATCGCTAGACATGTACTTGGCATTGATGAAAAAAGAACAACACAAACACACACACACATACATACAAATAAAATGCTTTTGCTCTTTGTAGACACGGTGCCTTAAATATGTTTTCATTGTTCTCATCTCCCTGTTCTCCCAACACACACACACACACACACACACAAACAGACACACACACAAATCCAGAACTGTGACAGAAGATTAGTCCATGCAGCACCTGTAATTTGCCAACAGATCACTCACCTGAGCACAGTCAGGCTGTATAAGGAGAAAGATGATCTGTCTGTCTGTCTGTCTGACTGTCTCTCTCCCTCCCCCCTCTCTCTCTCGTGCTCCCTCTCTCTCTGTCATGCACACACAAACACACACACACACACACACACACACAGACTCAGAGCAGTGCCTCTTCTGAGTTTGTTGGTTCCTCCTTTGGGACAAGGTACAAGCTGGAGCATGGGGGTTGCCTGGTCAGAACAGGGGATCCAACAAAAGGGACCATCACTCTAATAACACAGAACAACCTTGCCTATCCCTTTCTCCAGGGCCAGACACTTTCCCCTGGGAACAACCAGCCTTGACTCCTCATTCACAAAAACCCTAGGCCAGGACACTTGGTGAAGGTGTCCAAGATAGGTGGCTCCTCAGCCGGGGCTGAAAACAAGCAGGGGGTCATGGTGCCCCAGAGGGGTGTCTGACCTGGGTTTGGGGCAGTGTTGGGGAAATGGATGGGGTCTTAAAGGATACATACATGGATGGATTCCCTACTTCCAGCCTAGATGCTTCTGGGTGATTTGGTGGATTCTTGGGAGGGATGAGGAGACCAGATGGACAGGGAGCACCAGCAGATGCTGGGAGAGCTGGGAAATGTGATCACCCTGTGAGTACTGTTGACAGCTGGGATGGGGGGAGGGCAGACAGGCTGTGTGTATGTGGGTCAGAGTGGGTATATTCCTCCCAGATATTCACCTTCTGTCTGACTCCAAGTGCCCTCACATACCTAGTGGGCTCTTCTGGGACCCTCCTCAGGTGATAGGGTGACCAAGCACAGAAGACAAGGGCTCACACAGCAAGGAGGGCCTATCTTCTGCATCCAACACCCACCACCCCCAGCAAAAAGAAAAAGACTCAAGAAGGCAGGTGTGGAGGTGCTGTTCCCCACCTCTGATTAAAGCCACCAGGTTCCCACCAGAGAGAGGAAGGGTGCAGATGTGTGGCTGTGTGGCTCCCACTGCTCCAGGCCAGGTGCTCTGTGGCAACCCTCCTCACCCATTCCTGCATCTCCCTGTTTCCTGGGACACTGGCCACTAAGGATCAGGGTGGGATCCCCAGGTCAACACACACCCCTACCCCCGACCCCTGGGACACGTTTTTGACAGGGTCATGCAGACTGGGGGAGGGGAGGAGGAGGGTGGACTCGAGGAGGAAACAGGAAAGGGGAGGCAAGAGGTGCAGGTCAGGGTCAGTGGTTGGTTGGCCAGAGCGTTTCCAGGCTGTGGGCCCTCAGATCCACCACTCACGTGTACTAATGGGAGAAGCTGTAGGAGGTGGCTCCAGGTGCACATGGGCCCGGAGTCCTAGGACCAGGGGTGGCGACCAGTTCGGGGCTGCAAGCCAGCCAGGGGTTTGCCATCTCCTCTGGGCGACTGTGAGAGGCGCAGCTGGTAGGAGCCAAAAGTGCCATGTTTGAAATGCAATGCTGCTGGGAGGGGGCAGGAGCATCTGTGGGCACATGGCAGGGCTGCATGTGGCCTCTGCTCCTCTTCTTCAGTGAACACCACCCCCACCTCAGCTGCTCCTGTGCTCCCTTGCCAGGACCTCAGTCTCAGGGCCGCCATGGCCACCATGCCTTCACGTGGCTGCCCGTGGTGATGTGCCTGTTGCACCAGCTCCATGTGTTCTGTGCTCCCCACCAGAACCTGCAATATGATCAGCGAGGCCGCCAGCTGATGAAGCCACTTGCCCTTGTGTATACTCGCTCTTCTCTCTGCTCTCTCTCTCTGCTCCCACTCCTCTCCTGGGCTGTGTTGCCCCCGCCGGGCATGCCCACCCCCTCACCCTCCCCTGAGTCATGCCCCTAGCCACTGCTGCCATGGGAGTGTGCCTTGGGCCCCACTGCCTCCTCCTCTTGGCCACCTCCCCCTCTTCCCCTCAGGCCTGGCCCCCACCCCTGGCTGCAAGCCAAGCCCTGACTGAGACCAAAGGCTTCCAGGCCATGGAAATTATAGCCTCACCTCAGCTCATCACTCCCTCCCAACCCCAGTACCTGCCCTGGGTATCAAATCACCCCTCAGCTCCACAGCTGGAGGAGACTCTCTTCCATGACCCTCCAACCCACAAACCAAAATCCACACACGGTGACCCTTGTGTGTATGTTTGTGTATGTATGTTCATTTGTGTTTATTTTTATGTGTGTATGTTTCTGTGTGTTTGTGTGTGTGTGATTGTTGGGGATAACTACCTCTCAAGGACTCAGAACATATACCCATAGTACCTTTTTAGATGAGTCAGCACACAGCACACTTCAAAAAACAGCACAAAGCACCCTGTGTAAAGGACTCAGCACACAGCTCCCTTTGAAGGACTTAGCATATAGTACCCTGTGTAAAGTACTCAGCAAACAGCACCCTTTGAAGGAGGGAGTCCATAGCCCACAACGTAATGGACTAAGTGCATGGCATGCTTTGAAAAACTCAATGCTACCATTCTTTCCCAGGGACTCAGTACATAGCACCCTGTGTTAAGATCACACAAAGCCCCCTTTGAAGGGCTGAGTACGTAGCACACTGTGTAAAATAGTGCACAACACCCTTCGAAAAACTCAGCACATAGCATAATTTTGAAGGACTCAGCACATACTACCCTGTGGAAGGACTCAGCACATAGCACCATTTGAAGGACAGTACAGAGCACACTGTGTAAAGGACTCGGCACATATCACTTGAAAAATTCACCTTATCCATCTCTTCTCAAGGGCTCAGAACATAGCAGTACCCGTACCTTTTGGGATGAATTAGTACACCCCATCTTTTGAAGGACTCAGCATACAGTAGCTGTATAATGGACACAGCGCACAGCACCCTTTGAAAAAACCACCAGGGCCCAATCTTCTCAGGGATTCAGAACATAGCACCCTTTGGGATTACTCAGCAAACAGGACTATTTGAGGACTCAGCACAAAACCCCCATGTCAGAAGGACCCAGCAAACAGGACCCTGTGAAGGACTCAGCACATAGCTGTATGTCACAAGTTCAGCTTTAATTAGAATTAGGATGCTTTCTTCAGTATCACCATTCTTCAGAAACACTTGAAAAATCCTACTAGTTCATATTTAGCTAAACTGGGGGAGGGTCAGCTGAGGGTCTTGAACTCAAAGCTTGGGGGCCCTGTCCCTGCGCTCTTTGATTCAATGCTAAAGCTCTAGCACTTGGAGGCACAGCTCCAATTTTTTTGTTTTGTTTTTTGTTTTGGTTTATTCTTTGACAGTTCTTACGGTGATTAGGAAGGCCAACTTGGGTATCCGTGGGCAAAGGCTCTTAGCTCGGCCTGGAGCTGACCTCTCCCTTCCTTGTGCCTCTGGGAGCCGGGCCTCCTGGAGCTCTCTTGGCCTAGGGTGGAACATACCTGCTCTGGAATCAGCACTCAGGGTGAGCAAAAGTCAGCTTGGCCCTGGTCACTTACCCCAATTGAATTCTAGAGGACGATGACACGGGGCTGCATGTCCCGCGTCTAGCCACGAGGAGGCAGGAGTCACCCACCATAGGGATTGTACCTGTGAGTTATGTTTACTCTTACTGCTGTGGGGCCCGCATCAAGCTTTGAAGCCACCCTGGACAGGAAAGTCCTTGAGATTCTTATATAAAATTAACCATCAAAAATCAAGTGGGGTTGTGGCTCAAGTGGCAGAGCACTAGATTGAGCAAGAAAACTCCGGGATAGAGCCTAGGCCCTGAGTTCACACACACACACACACACACACACACACACACACACACACACACACACACACCACATGCAAGCAAAATCAGAGATTTCTACAATGCAATCTTTAGGTATTCTCCACGTTTTCCCAACTAAGGCTCATGGGTGTTGGCCTAGGTGTTGGATGCATACAAAACCACCTGGCATCTTTAATTTTGGGGAACAGTATGGCTAGAAGGTCAGCCTTCCCCCATCCCAGCTACTTGATTGGGTTGTGGTCTATCCAGGCCCTTTGGGGCTCCTTATACAGACTCGGCAAAATGCCTTCAAAAGGCATCACATGCTGGGCACTGGTGGCTCATACCTGTCATCCAAGATACTCGGAAGCTGAGATCTGGAGGATTATGGTGCCAAGCGAGCCAGGACAGGAAAGTGTGTGAGATTCTTGTCCTCGATGAATTATCAGGAAACAAGAAGTGTCCCTGTGGCTCAAGTGGCAGAGTTCCAGCCTTGAGAAAAAGAGCTCAGGGACAGTGCGCACAGCCAACAACAACAAGGAGAGGCATTGCGTGTTGGCTTTGGGATTGGTATGGGTCAAATATAATTGGAATTTTCAAGTGCTCCAAGACAAAGCAATACCTCCTTTAGTCCTGTCTTCCTCCATCTCATCTCACACTCTGACCTTGGCCATGCTTTGGTTAGCATGACTCTGGCTTGACAGGAGGGCTCCAAGAAGGAAGATCTCAGAGCAATCACCCCCACCACATCCTTCTGCCCTGCTCACTCTGTTGCTTCTGCTCTTTGCTACACACCATCTTCCTGGAATCTATACATGAGGTCATTGCCACGAGCATTATGGTGAGTGGTGAGTCTGGCCTAACTCAGGGCAGTCAGAGATGGAAGTTGGTCTGGGACTAGGAACTTCTACCCTGTGTGTGGGCTGAGTCCAGGGCCTAGATTTATTCATCCTGAGCATTGAAGAGATTAGGAGACAGTGTAGAAACCACATTGAGTCACCTAAGTTTGGAATCTAGAGGACCACTTGTGTGAGGTAGGCTGTGGGGTCTGGGGGCCACTGTTCTTGGTACTCCTCTCTCGAGATTCCCCCATCCCTCTCTCATCCCTCAATGGTAGAAGAGAAACTTCAACTAAGTCCAAGAAGGGGCAGGGGAGTATTTCTGTGTGAACCAGACTGTGCTTCATATTCATCCTAGCCCCTACTTCCTATTTATCTGAGGAATGTCCATATGGGTTTGGGACAGGGGAATCATCCTAGCTGAGAATGTGGCTCAGTGGTAGAGTGGTTGCCTAGCATTCCTGACACCAGTGGTTTCATTCCACACTGAAAAAGCTGGAAGGGGAGGTGGGGCTCCATTGGTAGAGCACCAGCCTTAATCAAAAAGACCTCAGGGACAGTGGCCAGGCCCTGAGCTCAAGCCCCAGGACTGTAAGAACAAATCTTTGTTGGAGGCTTTTCTTCCCTTTGAAAACAATTTATTCTTTGTGATAAGCATAACATGGGCCTCTTCCCTGGCCACCAATGGGCCATTAGATGTCCCTTGAATTTGGGCAGCTTCCCGGCAGCCTCTGCCCTACCTGGCCCATAGTTTATCCCCATCTTGTGGCAGATGGAGGCCTGAGAAAAGGCCACCTGCCACCTACTTCTGGTGGCTGCCGAGGCTTTTGAGAGTCAGTATGTCACATAGAGAGTTATCATCCACATCAGTCTACAGAAGAAAGGGAGGGAGTGCTCCTTGCCTGAGCCCTCAAGCTGTAGGTGGCTCTGGATGTGAGGCATCTGCTGCAGGATGTGCTCCATCAGGGAGTCATCTATGGGGTTGGAACCCCAACCTCTCCTCTGGCAGTTTCCAAGCTGACTTGAAGTTACAATTCTTCAAAACCTTTCTGCTCCTCCCTCATTTCGCCTACCCTAGTGCCTGAGGAGTCTGAAGCAGTGGGGGAGGGGGGCTCAGATGCCTGTGCTGGCATCTGGAGCCCGCTGTCCGTGCCTTCACCTGCGAGGACCCACAGCAGCTCCTGAAGCTCTTCTTCTCCATCTTCTCCTGGGAGAGCCAGCACACGTGCTCGGCTTTCTCCTGACACAGCTTATCCAGGACAAAAATCTGCTCTTTACATGCCATGAGGGACTCCACGGTGGTGCAGATGTGTGCCGACAGCTGGCTACATTGATGGTGGAGCTCATCCACTGGACTCTGGAAGTCCACCTCATCAGACAGGTCGTGGATGAAGCAGATTTTCTTCTCGGATGCCCACGTGTCCCACTTGCCATCCCCATGCCAGCTGTGGTGGCAGCTCACAGATCAGGGGGCCTGTAGCTCCAGCTCTGTCTGGTACTGAGCTGCAAGTGGGCTGGATGCCCCCAGCAGGGCCTCTGCTCCTGCAGCAGATTTCCCCTGTGGATCTCAGCTTCTGAGAGGGCTCGCAGATCCTGTCCCTCTAGGTCTGGGGCATGTCTCCATCCTCTGGGACGGTTACGTCGGGGGGGAGTAACCGCCTCTCTTTTTCTTCCGCAGGACTCACACTTTCCACTTCCCCAGAGAAAGCCAGGAAGCTCAGCTGGACTTGCAGGTGCTCCTCCTATGGTCTAGTCACTTCCAGGCACTTGAGAGTGTCCTGCCACTTTGGGAGCACCACTTGGCCCCCCCAGTTGTTCGGGCCCTGCACTTGTTTCAGCAGCTCCAGCAGCTGGGTCTGCCTCTGCAGGTGATGCTGCAGGGCCTCCTTCTCAGAGTTCAGCCACTCATTGGAGGCAATATGCTGCTCACAGGTGGCTCTGAGCACCTGCAGCTGGGCCAGGGACTGCTCCTGCTGCTCCTGCAGCTCCCATGATGCTTGGCACTCTCTCTCTCTCTCTTTCTCTCTCTTTCTCCCTCCCACTCCCTCCCTCTCTCTCTCTCTCTTTCTCCCTCTCTCTCTCTCTTTCTCTCTCCCTCTCTCAGCTACCTCTTTCCATTCCTCTATCTTCTCCTCTGAATGGTCTAGGTGTTCTCACAGTTCTTTTTTCACCTGTTGCTCTGAGTCCAAGATGTTGGTGAGCTCTTCCTTCTCACCGCTCGCCTTGTGGAGAGTGTTCCACAGCAGGGCCAGCTCTTCCTCTGGCTATGGGTCACACACACACACATGTGCCTTGTGGGGTCTAGTGTATCTCCTGCAGATCCTTGGCCTTATCCTCCAGTCTCTGCAGTTGCTACTGCTGCTCTGTGTTCTGGAGACAGAGCTTCTGGTTTTCCTGGACCTGGATGTGAACTTGTTACTCCAGTTTTTTCAACTCCTTCTCTGTGCAGTAGGCCTAGGCCTGCAACACAAATGCAGTTCCACCTGAGATGGTCCTGCGGGGCGCCATGGCTCTGTCATTTTCTTTCTCAGTTCCCCCAGCTCATTCTCCAGCACCTGCCTTGCCCTTCTCTCCTTCTCCTCTGTCAGTTGGTTCACCTGCTCGTTCAGCCACTGAGTCTCCTCTTTACATGCGGACCTCTCAATGCTCAGGTCCTCTGTGAACGTGTCTCTCACCAGACTTGCTGAGGTCACCATCCAGCTCAGGTGGTCCAGTAGTCTCTTCAGTAACTCATGCCCCACCAGCACTAGTTGGAACTTGCAGATTATGTTCTTCTGGTGCTGTTCTCTGTCCAGAGCACTTCCAGCTTCTCCTACAACTCTGTGTTCACTTGCTGCAGGTCATCGAATCTTGTGGTCTTTTCCTCAAGGTGAAGGGTCACATCATTCAGTCGTTCAAAGAACATTTCAGTCTCCTTCTGTGCAGCAGTGACCACAGAAGCCACCATATGCAGCTCTGCCACACACACCGCTCTGCAGCCTGCAGGTGGCTGGTAATAGCTTCATGCTCCAGTTATCTGTCATTGGCCACCTGCTCCACTTGGGCTGGTGCAGATTGTAAATCTCTTTCTGCTGAAACCAACCTCTGTATGGGTGACTTGTGGATCTCTAGCTCCGTTTGTGGTGCTTCATGTAACTGGGCCATCTTCTCCCTCTGTTTCTCTAGTCGATCCTGCAGGTCTGTCTTCTCCTGCTTCAGGGGTGGAATCTTGGCACTGAGTGCCTAGTTTCTTCTTTGTTGCAGTCCAGGGTGAGCACCATGTGTCACTACCACATCTGCAGATCCTTGATGTTATCAGGACCCTTGCTACTCTAGCCCCTGGTGCCTGTGATTGTGTCCAAAAGCAGGGGAGGCCCACGGTCTGCATCACCTTTGGCCAGACCCTCTCTGTTGAATCACACTCCTCAGTAGTGTTTGTCTTGGGGATCCCTCCCTTTTCTGTGTTCTTTGTGTTCTTGAATGTTGCAGGTATGATAGGAGGATTCCTTTGCTGGTGTTCTGGAAGTAGTTTCTTGCCTGTAGCTCTTTCACGGAGTCCTGTTATTTCAGACATATGAGCACTGGGATGGAAAAGATTGCCTGGCCATGTTACCAGGCTCTGCGAAATCCTCTATTCTCCCACTCACTGATTAGGACGTCAATTTCCTATTCTACTCCAAAGTCTCTTCGAGTCTCCTGCTCACCACTCAGCCAACTCTACCTTTGTCAACTGCTGGTGGTAGTGTCAACCACCAAAGGGAATCCTGGTGCTGGGCATCATGGAATGTGGGTGTGGCCACCATTCTTGTATCCCACTGGTCAGAAAGAAGCATGAAAGAATGGGAGTGTGGCCAGAATCCTGTGATGCAGGAAGCATGGGTGGATTCAAGATGACAGCAGCTCCCCCAGCCCCTTTTCCAGGGAACTTTGTCCAATCCAGTTGGGGACAAGAGGGTGACCTGCTTTAGCTGGATGGCTGCACATATTGTTGTGTATGTCTGTTTGTTGCCAGTCCCTAACCTTGAACTCAGGATCTGGGCACAGTCCATGAGCTGGTTTTGCTTAAGGCTAGCCCTCTACCACTGTAGCCATATGGCTCTACTTCTGGCTTTGTTGGCACTGAAGGTGGACAGGGATCTCAAGGACTTTCCTGCCTAGGGTGACTTTGACTATGATCCTCCTATCACAGCCTTGTAAGTATCAAGGAGGACTGCTGAGAGCCACTGGTGACTCCCTAATCACTGGTCTTGCTGATGTTCTTGGACAGACAGGTGAGTTCCCTATCCTCAGGTTTAGCTGGTGGGATCTGGAGCCTATAGTTCAAATCCTGGTCCTGCCATCTCCAAATGGCAGAAGATCCTAAGAACTCATTCCTATCCATATGAATACCAGTGGAATGTGATGTATGTCATGATTGAATGGGCTGTTCTTGAATGAATCTAGGATAAAATTATACATAATTATATTGTAAGACACTGATCAATTTTAATTAATACTTCATGAATCATTTAAACAATTGCATTCATTAAATGGAGGCATAATGAAATACCTAAGAATTGGGCATCACATAGTGAAGAGATGCCATTTTTCTGCCAGGACTTTCTTTAGTAAATTGGTATAAACCATTTTCTGAATGTAGTTTGGTATATGAAACTAGGATATATTATACCTGACCTGATAATCAATTATTCAAACAGTTTTTATCAGAAATGCTTATATCCAAATGTAGAGGGTAATCCAAATTATGTATATTTGAAGACAATATTGGTTAGTCCTCTTCTCATATTACCCATTCCCTTCTTGAGAACAATACACATTATAAGGAAATGCTTAGAATATTTTGGAGAAATTGGCTGACTTCAAACCAGTGAGTTACTCTATGCTGAATTTTGTTTACTTTATATCCAGAAAAGCTAAATTCTTACTTTATCATTTTCCTTAGGCTTTATACTCAGATTTAATCTTTGATCAATGACAAATAAAGATATAAATATTTTTAACAGTAGCAAAATTCAGGCTGAGGAATCTAGGTACAATGATACTCATGCAGATAGACCTCATCAGTCATGAGACCATGATATCAAAATGTTAACCAATGCTTACTGGTGTCATGCTTATGAGATTTTGGGTATTATAAACAGTTGTTATTAGAATTTTTGTAATCAACATCATTTCATTGGATAGGAACTGAAGTGAGACAAAATTTAATGAGGCATCCAAAATTAGTTACTAATATATACATCATGTAACACAAAGGAAGCTAAAGGAAATAATTAATGAAAAAAAATCAACATTTACAATAAACACAGAATCAGTATGACTGATTTTTCTTTTACCCCAGTTGCAATACGGCTTACATGATGATTTTTCTGGTTATATGTTTAGTTAAGTCTTGATATTTAGTTGGAGAAGTTCTTTCATATATTCATTTGTCAGATCGAAGAGGAAATGAATTCCTTGCTAGAGTCAACACCCATAAAAATGTTACAGATGTATACTGATACTTTGCCAAAGTTTCAAATCTACACGAGTAACTTGGGGTCTTTTTTCTATCTAAACAAATAGATATGCAATTTTGTCAGTACTAGAAAGATTTTGACCACAATTTATTAAACTATTATTTTCCAGAAACCACTTCTCTCTTTTCATGAGATTTTTAATTTCATTCATATCATGCATTGATGTTTTCCTTTAGATAAGCCACATTCAGTCTTCTACAAAGTGTAATTTGGAGTAGTTTAAAATTATGTACATTCATGTACAATGCTCAGATTCGACTATTTGCATATTTTTTCTTGTTAAATCAGTAGGAATTAGTTCTCAATATGGATACTACTGGAGTTATTAATTACATTTCTGAATTTTTTAAGTATGTCATGATTTTATTTGATTCTTTTAAATATTTGCAGATCTCACTCTGCATACAGTCACAATTGTTTTAAACAATTTGATCCGTTCCAGGGTTTTGCTATATTAAGTTCATCTAGATGAATTTAATTACAAATTAACACAACCGTATTTCTGAGACACAGTTATCTTTAAGGCTCTATGCCAAGTTAACATGTATTTGAGGTTTTTGTGCTTAAAAAAAATAAACTGGGCACAACATGCTTTTGTTCCTGGGCGAGTTCTACTTTGTTAGTTTGTTTTCCAATTGTGACTTCAACGTATGTGTGCATTTTGTTTCAATTGTTTTGTGTCTATATTTTGTTTCCTATAACAGAAAGTACAAAAAGAATCAATGATTTAGAACTTTTCCAAATAGAATTCTAAGATAGACACTTGAAATTTTGTGACAATTGGGAATAGGCAGGTCTTCATACAGAGACATTGTTTGACATGATTTGAATTCTTCCTCCTTGCCGGGCACCGGTGGCTCACGCCTGTAATCCTAGCTACTCAGGAAGATCACGGAGATCTGAGGATCACGGTTCAAAGCCAGCCTTGGCAGGAAAATCTGTGAGACTCTTATCTCCAATAAACCACTAGAAAACCAGAAGTAGAGCTGGGGTTCAAGCGGTAGAGCACTTGGCTTGAGCTGAAGAGCACAGGGACAGGGCTCTAGCCCAGAATTCAAGCCTCACGACTGACAAAAAAAAAATGATTGAATTCTTCCTCTTCTTGCCTCACTATTTCCAATAGTATTACTGCAAAGACATAAGTGGAAAGAAAATAATTTTGTCTGTATGAATTCAGATTTTTTTGTTTCAATTGGGACACACTACACATTCATATTTCATTTTAACTCGAAAATCTTCTTTCCTTCGTTTAAAATCACAGGTGTGAATTTATAATGTTAAAATAGCAGCTACTAATTTATCTGAAATGATCCAAACTATTTTTAATTCACATTATATGTAATATAGAGTGTAATAATAATAGTAAGTAATTTAGTATGTAATAATAGACGTTGGGGAAAGTCAATAACTGGATTTTTGTGAGATACTGAGTAATAGTAAAGATTAAAAAATTCACAGTTTCATCTAAAAATAAATCATAGATATAAACTAATGCTGAAAAAGTAAGATTGTTTATTGGAAAAAGCAAGAAGTTTCAATAAGCTTACTTTTTAAAAATTGTCTTAGATCTGGACTTTGTTGGCTCATGCCTGTAATCTTAGCTACCAAAAGTCTGAGATCTGAGGATACTGGTTCAAAGTCAGCTTGGGCAGAAAAGTCTGTGAGACTCTTATCTCCAATATATCTCTTGACAACTAGAAACGGCACTGTAGCTGAAGAGATACAGTGGTATGCTTCAGCCGAAGGGAGGAGGGACAGTGCCCAGGCCCAGAGTTAGAGCCTTACGACCAACAAAACAAGATTGACATTAATTTCACTTTATTAGTTTATGATTTTTTATTGTGAAAATACAAACAGAGGGTTTACAATTACATGAACAAGGTAATGAGTACATTTCTTTTCAAGCAATTTTGCCTCCTCCATTGTTTCCCCTTCCCATCCCTTAATATCTCCCCTTCTACCACCACACTACCCCCTCCACACCAAAGTTTTAAGTTCATTTTCAACATAATGTATTGTACATGTCATTGTGGTAATTAGTCCACCTGTATAATAATTTGTTTTCCCCTTGCCATCCCCAAATTATGCCAACATCAAATATAGTGAAAACAGGGGCTATACCGTGGGGCAGGGACATAAAAATCAACAAATAAATCATGTCATAAATATGGCAGAAACAATAGCAACAACGGAAACCAATTTGAGTCCTTATCTTAGGGTTCATTTCTCCTAACATCAACTTGTCTGACAGTTTCTGTTCGTCTCAGACATATACTAGTTATTGCAAATAAGGGAAACCATGACACTTATGTTTCTTTGGGCCTAGATTACTTCACTTAATATAATTTTTTCCAAGGCTTTCCATTTCCTAACAAATGGGGCAATGTCAGTCTTTCCCATTGACGCATAGAATTCCATTGTGTATATAAACCACATTTTCTTGATCCATTCATCTACTGAGGGGCATCTGGGTAGGTACCGTATCTTAGCTATGGTAAATAATGCTGCAATAAACATAGTTGTGTTGGTAGCTTTAGTATGGTATTGTTTGTAATCATTTGGTTAAATGCCCAAAAGTGGGAGTGTTGGGTCATCGGGGAGCTCTATGGAAGCTCCATATTGCTTTCCAAAGTGGTTGAAAAAGTATACGGTCCCACCAATATCCCCACCAGCTTCTGTTGTTATCAGAGTTCTTGATTATAGCCATTCTAACTAGGGTGAGGTGGTATCTCAATGCTGTTTTGATCTGCATTTCTTTTATGGCTAGGGAGTTTGAGCATTTCTTCGTGTGTCTATTCACTATCCTTATTTCCTCTTCAGAGAAGTTTCCCTGTAAGTCTTTAGCCCACTTATTTATTGGGCAGTTGTTTCTTTGGCGATTTGTTGTTGGGGGATATAATTTTTTGAGTTCCAGGTATATTTTAGATATAAGACCCTTGTCTGTTGTATGGCTACTGAAGATCCTCTCCGAATCTGTGGGCTTTCTATTGATCTTGCTAGCTTTGTCCTTTGCCAGGCAGAAGCTATGCAATTTCATGAAATCCCTTTTGTCCAACCTTTCTTTGATTTTTCGTGTTTCTGGGTCTCTATTAAGAAAATTTCGGCCTGTGCCAAGGAGACCTAGGGTTTCTCATATTCCATCCTGTAATGTTTTCAGGGTGTCTGCTTTGACTCGACGTCTTTGATCCATTTGTAGTTGATTCTGGTGCAGAGTGATATATGAGGATGTAGCTTTAGTTTTCTACAAGTGATTAACCAATTTTGCCAGCACCATTTACTGAACAAGCTGTCTTTCTTCCATTCTGTTTTTTTTTTTTAGTTCCCTTATCGAAGATTAGATGGCTACAGGTCTGTAGGTTCATTTCTGGGTTTTCAATTCTATTTCATTGGTCCTGAGGTCTGTTCTTGTACCAGTACCAAGCTGTTTTGATTACTATGGGTTTGTAGTAGAGTTTGGAATTTGGTAGTGATATTCCTCCAGCACTGTTCTTTCTGTTAAGGATCATTTTTGCTATTCGGGGTCTTCTATTGTTCCATATGAATTTTTGGATTGCCTCTTCTGTTTTCTTGAAGAATGAGTTTGGAATATTGATAGGATTCACATTGAATTGGTAGATAGCCTTGGGAAGTATTGCAATTAGCACAATGTTGTTGCTTCCAATCCAGGAGCATGGGAGGTTTTTCCACTTTTTAAGTTCCGTTTTGACTTTCTTTTTCAGGCTTTTAAAGTTTTCATCATAAAGGTCCTTCACTTCTTTGAATAAGTTAATTCCTAGGTATTTTATTTTTTGTGGGGCTATTATGAATCCAGTTGCTTTCCTGATTTCAGCCACACTTCTCATTGTTGGCATGCAGAAAAGCCATTGATTTTTGAGAGTTAATTTTATACTATGCTTCTTTGCCAAAGTTTGTAATCAGCATGAGTAATTTGGGAGTGGAGTCTCTGGGGTTCTTTAAATACAAAGCCATGTCATCTGCAAAGAGGGAGAGGTTTACATCATCTTTCTGTATTTGGATCCCTTTTTATGCTTGCATCTTGTCTTATTACTCTAGGTAGACATTCTAATACTAAATTGAGGAGAAGTGGGGAGAGTGGACATCCTTGTCTCGTTCCTGAGTTAAGAGGAATTGGCTTCCATTTTTCACCATTAATTATAATGCTGGATGTAGGTTTGTCATATACAGCCTTTATTGTATTGAGGTATGTTCTCTGGGTTCATAGATTTTCCAGAGTCTTCATCATAAAGGAGTGTTGGATCTTGTGAAATTATTTTTCTGCATCTATTGATATATCCATGTGGTTCTCATCATTGTTCTTGTTGACATGATGAATTATATTTACTGATTTTCATATATTGAACCAGCTTTGCATCCTGTTTGATCGTGGTGTATGAGTTTTTGGATGAATTGTTGAAGTTGATTGGCCAAAATTTTGTTGAGAAGATTTGCATCAATGTTCATCAAAGAAATGGGTCTATAGTTCTCTTTCTTTGATGACTCCCTGCCTGGTTTGGGATAACCGTTATGTTGGCATCATAGAATTAATTTGGTAGTGAACTTACTCTTTCAATTTTTTTGAATAGTTGGAGGAGGATTGGTGTGAGCCCTGCTTTGAATGCCTTGTAGAATTCCACTGTAAATCCGTCTGGACCTGGACTTTTCTTAGATGTGAGGTCTCTTATTGCTGTTTCCATTTCTATGCTTGATATGGGCATGTTAATTTGATTTAAATCATCTTGGTTGAGCTTCAGAATGTCCATTTCTGCCAGGCCTTTTCTTGGCCTTTATCTTGTTAGTTTTCTATGTGTAAGATATCTTTAAGTACCTTTGTAGCTCTGGTTTTCTATGTGTAAGATATCTTTAAGTACCTTTGTAGCTCTGGTTTTGTGGAGATATATTGTTTCAATTTTTCTTTGCTATGGAAAATTTTTATTTGACCTTCAGTTATGAAGGAGAGTTTAACTGGGTACACTATTCTTTGTTGTGGTTTTTCTTTAGGGCATGGCATACATCATTCCAGGCTCTTCTTGCTTTAATCATCTCTGCTGAGAAATCTGAGGTGATTCTAATTGTTTTCCCTGTATAGGTGATTGGTCTTTTCTCATTGACTGCTTTAAGGATCCTTTCCTTGGTCTGAATTGATTCTGTGCGGATTATAATGTGAGGGTGACATGTCCTGTTCTGTTCTAGTCTATTTGGGGTTCTGAAAGCTTCTTTAATCTGAATAGGCCATAGGCCTATCTTTTTGCATGTTCTCTGCTAGGATTCTGTTAAATAAATTTCCTAGACCATTAACTTCTGTCTCTAGGTGCTCCTCTATCCATTATCCTCAGATTAGGCCTTCTGATGGTGTCTTCCAAATATAGAATAGTTCTATCATATATCTTGGATTTATCTTGGATATTTGTATGTTATTTCTCTATAATATCTAGGCTGTCTTCAATCCCTGAGATTTGATCTTCTGCCTGGTCTAACCTACTGTCAAGACTTTCTATTTGTTTTTAATTTCTTTTCCTTCTACTTGGTCAGCTTTGATGGCTTCAAATTCTTTGTTGGAGCTTTGGTTTAGATCTTGTATGAGCTTTACTTCCTTAATTTGGTGTTCAGTGTTTATTCTCAGATCACTTAGCTGATTGGTTATGGTTTCCTTGGACTCCCATTCCTTTTGGCAGGTTCTATTCTACATTCCCTTTATGGTCTCCCTGAATTGTTTCAGCTGTCTCTTTTCTCCTTATGGATTTTTTGAATGCCTCTATTTATTTCTGTCTATTCTGATCACACTCTCACAATTCCTGTTTTACTCTTTGATTAGTTTCCTCACATTACAGCAATTCCTGTAATTTTCTATGACTGTTCTCAGCCTGCTTATGCAATTCCTGTATTAATCTTTAAGTAGCTTCCTAATGCTCACAAGATTCCTGTACTACTATTTGGATTGCCTCCTCTTGGTCCCTATCACGCTCACACTGAGACCTTTGCAAATTTTCAATCATTACATTCACCATGTTTACCAGTAGTGTTTGTAGAGCTTTTGGGAGAACTATTTATTATTATTATTATCATTTTTATTATCATTATTATATTCATATCATATTATTCATATTCATATTATTATCATTATTATCATTACCATTTTTCTTGTGTTTTCCAGCTTGTTCTGCTCATTTGGTATGAAAGTAACAGCAATTTTGTGCTAGAACACTATTTTAAGGTAAGCATCAACCAAAGTCCTTCATTTGCACAACCAGAATGGTTGCAGATACAATCTAGTTCAACAGATACAATCTATTCTAAAGCAAACAACCATGGATTAATGGGTTAAGAATAACGAAGAAGGATTTGGCAAACCAGAAATTAATAGCTTCAGGGAGAAATGTGGGGAAAAATAGGACTAGAGGGATGTGGAGAGGTAAAATGAGAGTAAATGTAACCAATTCCTAATCTCTGAGAGGGTAACGGATTGGACAGAATCATAGGAGAGAAATTTAAAAAAAAAAAGAAAAAAATGGAAAAACTAAAATTTAAATGTAAGAAATGAAACACTTAAAAATTATGTAAGCTTACATAAATGATATTGAGAGAAGAAAAGGATAGAATGAGAGGAGGAGAGGGATAGAAAGGAAATGTGAAAACTATAAAATAAAATTTTTAAAATTAGTTACTTGAAAATTATGTAGGTATAAAGAGATAATACTTCTATGAAAGAAGTTAAGGCTAAGAGGTTGTGAACTGAGTAATAAATTTCTGGCTTAACTATGTACATAATGGGGGAGAAGGTCTAACAATTGATGACACGTATGTATCTGGAGTTGAACAGAACAGCAATTAAGTCATGCAAAAAATAAAGAAAGAGAGAAAAAATGAAAACAATAAAAAAGGACCAAAAAGTCAAAGAGATTAAACATGCACACACACACACACACACACACACACACACACACACATACACACACACACACACACACATATACACCAAAAATAAAAATTATGAGAAAATAAAGATCAAGAGAAAACACTTAAAAAATAAAAATTAAAAAAAATTAAAAAAAAAAAAGAGTTCTTTGTTTTGGTGTTTTTTTTTTTGGAGGGGGAATGGGAAGAGCCTCTATCTCCCCTGTATCTATAACCAGTGTCTTGGTGGAATCTCTGGTCTGCTTGTGGTGTTTGGTTTTCCTATGACTTGATTGGTTTCTTAAATCAGTTTGGTCAGGCAGAAAATCCCCTGTGTTAGGCAGGATTTTGTGATCCTCCTCCCATGCTAGTTCAGTGCGTGGGAGATCTTTGAGTATCACAAAAGTGGGAGATGGCTGTTTCCTCTAGTTTGGAGATGCTGTGATGAGGCTAGGTTCTGGGTAAGGTTGAAGCCTTTCAGCAAACAGTAGCTTTTCCCTGAAGGGCTACCTCCTGAGACACTCACAGAGCCCAGCTTGGAGCAATTCTCAGGGTTTATGTTTACTTAATTTCAATTGTTGTCTAGGCTTCTGTAGGGTGGGGCAGCCTCTGGCTCTGTTTACCCGGTGAAGAAAGTCTCTTCTCCGAGGGCAAATTTTACTCTGCCTGGGCAGAGTGAGTTTCCCCTGTTGGAACTGAGTCCGGCAGGTCACTTCTAGATCCTGGGACCTGCAAAATGACTCTTTTGTTTTTTTCCAAGGCCTGAACTGAAGCTATCTGCTCAACTGGGCCTTTGTCAGTATCAAAGATGGAGACCTCCGGTGGTGGTGAGGGGAGGGGCGGCCTTCCCACATCTGCTCCCTGAGAAGGAGTCAGGAAGTCAGGGTTCTACTCACGCTGGATTCTTGGTTCCTGGACCCTCTCTGGTCTGAAATCTGCAGGATCAAGATATCTGCTCCTTCTCAGTTCTTGCTGGTGTTGAGTAGAATCTGCAAGTCTACTGTGTCTGGCCCCTTTGTCCTGGACTCTCTGTTGTAGGTATGGTGTCTATGGCCGCCGCCACTGCCACCCCAGCCCTTTCAGCCGTGGCTACTGGCAAGTGCTCAGATCTATTTACTTGCCTGGATTTTCCCTCTCTGGCCATAATTTTTGTACGGTGATGGCACACTTGGGTGTGATTGTCTAGCCTAGGACTGTTCACAGGAACAATAAAACTGCTTTCTATGCGAGCACTTGTTTTGAATCCAACCTCTCTTCAGCAATCTTCTTCTGAACTCCCTTAACACATTATTATGACATGATATTGTGACATCACATTGACATTGCGATATCACTGTGCCATTCTGTTTTCACAAACCTATTATGACATCACATGTTAGAAAATTCATGGGTTTTAGGACTTCTAGCTTCTTCCTTGAACTCTTGTCCTCATTGTAAACTAGTAGCAATTGAAATCAGACATGTGATTGTAATATTACAAACTAGTAGTGACATCACTATTCCATGGGTGACCTCATTACCAAAGTGATATCACAAACCTATTGCAGCATCACATTGCCATTGTGACATCACAATCACATTGTGGCATTTCAATCGGTTATGAGCTCTTAGCACCTTTGAAAAAGCATTTGGCCTTTGTGACATCAAAGTTCATTTGTTTACCCATATCATCATTGTGGTCTAACAATTAAGATCAGTTATACCATTGTAATATTACAAACCCTTGGAGGCAGGATCACCAGTGTGACATCATTAACCAGTCCTTTCCTCATAACTTTGACACGATGCCCTTTTGATACATAGGCCTTTGTGATCTCATAATGTTTTTGACTTCATATTTCAGGTATGATGTGTGCTATTAGAAATGCACTCTATCATGAAAATTGTGTCATCACTGTCAGATATCATGAGCATTGTGTTACATTGTGATATCACATAACTGTTGGGAGTTCATCACATTTGGGCCAATGCATGACTTTGTAGATCTCACAATCTCATTCTGAATTCATATTCTCATTGGGAGTTAATGAAAATTGAAGTCCAGCATGCCATTGTGACATCAACAACCCAATTGTGACATCATAAACCTATTGTGAACTCATCAACATTATGGAATCACCAACTAATTATTACATCAAAATATTATTATGACTTGATATTGTGACATCATATTGCCATCACTGTCCCATTCGGATTTGCAAACCGATTATGACCTCATAACATTTTACAAATTTCATGACCTTTGGGACTACTAACGTGAACTAGTATACTTATGATGCATAAAACACAAGACAATCCAATGAGGCACATTGAAAATAACTTCATTTACACTCGAAATGGACCTTCATTTACCTTGTCCTGGGCTGTACACTCGGTGACAAGCCAGCCCTAAACATCAAATCTCAGACCTCCAATGGGCAGTCAAACATAGTTAATTGCTCTGCAAAGCACCAACTCCCCAAATTATCATCTCCAAAGCTCCAAACTTCAATAGGTAAGGCTTTGTCCTTTTCCCTTACTCCCTTCTTCTTTATAGACATTCCTTCATTTCCCTTTTTCCCTTGCATCACTTCCTTTTTTTCTTTAGGCCTGTCCACTATCCACAGGCCTACACTTCTCTGGCCTGGTGGCCAATTGGCATACTTTCCTTCCTACTCTCCCTCAAATTCCTCTTCTCCCAAGTCTTTCCCCCCTACTGTCTCACCACTTTCTTCCCTTGATTTTCTCCAATTCCATTTCTCTGACCATGCAGCGTATACATAGGTTGAACCCCTCCATCACGCCAGTGGGTCTCCTGCCTAACAGTTTTCAACCATCTCTTCACAAACTGCCCATTCCCCGATCACTTTTTCACAGCTAATCATGTGAGGATGACATCCTACCCCTTCCAACAACATACTCTGGCCCTTTGGTAGTATGTCCCATGCACTCCAGGGGGCCAGGACATGGGGCCACATTGATTAGTGGGCCCTGCTGATTATTAGGGCCCACTGCTTTATACACCACCCACTGGTTTTCATGTCCAATCAAATCCTTGATTCCTTCTTACCAAATCCTAAAAATTCCCTTCTCTCCACCCAATGAACAGGCTTAAAATGTAAATTTAATAGAAAACAAGTAAATTATAGAAACTAGTTAGCAGTAATTAACACTTAGTAAGTCTTATCCTTAAGGGATCATCTGAGTGTCTCTGAACAGTTCTCCTTGCAGCCTTCTCTGTATATTGGTCCTAGCACCACCAAGTATAGTCCTTGCCACTTTGGTTCTAACTCAAGAGCATGATAAATTTTTACCCACACCACCTGTCCAGGCAAGAAAGAGTGGGTGTTTTTTCTTTTTTTGTATCTCCATTTCTTAGTTTACTTCACTTACTTGAGGTCTAGCTTTTGGATTTATTGCTGAAGGAGACTTGCTATAGAATAACCTATATTACTCTCCCCAATTTGCCTTCCAATTGGATTTAATTTCTTATTTTATATTTGAACTTATCTGTTGCCATCCTGTTTATTTTTTAAATACTTTGTATTGTTATTATTTTTAAGTAGTTGTAGAAAGAAGTTCCTATTCTACAAAACAGTACATGAATATAAGGTGTCTGACAACATTGTCACCCATCCCTCATAACCCTTCCCTTCTCACAGTTTTTTTGTTAACATTGAGATAGGTGATTACATATATTTCACATATTTCACAATATTGTGGAATTGTGATACTTAGTTAAAGTCACAAACACATTTTAACCTTGACAAGGCAAATTATCGTTAACATGGTCTAAAGTTTTTGTTATTATGACTCTATAATAGAGCTTAAAGTCCTGTATCATGATCCCTCCTGCATCCTTTCTTTTGCCTATAATTGTTTTGGCTATGCTAGGTCTTTTGTTGTTTCATATGAACTTTTGGAATATTTTCTCTATTTCAGTAAAGTAAGTCATTGGAATTTTAATGGGAATTGCATTGAATGTGTTTATTAATTTTGGCAGTATGGCCATTTTCTCCATATTAATTCTGCCTATCCAGGAACATGAGTAGTCTTTCCATTTCCTGGTATCCTCTAAGATTCCTTTTTTAAGGCTTTTATAGTTTTCATGATATAGACCCTTTACATCTTTGGTTAGGTTACTTCCTTAATACTTTATTTTTGAGGTTATTTTGAATGAGGTTGTTTCCTTGATGTCCATTTCTATTTGTACTTTGTTGGTTTACAGAAAGCCGACTGATTTTTGTGGGTTAATTTTGTATCCTGGTATTTGCCAATTGGGTTTATAAGCTCTAAGTGTTTGGGGATGGAGCTTTAGGGATCGTTAATTTATAAAAATAATACCATCTGCAAAAAGAGAGAGTTTATATTCTTCCTCTCCTATGTGCATACCTTCAATGTATTTTTCTTGAATTATTGCTTTGGCTAAAATTTCCAGAACTATATTGAAGAGGAGTGGAGAGAGTGGGCATCCTTGCCTTGTTCCTGTTTTTAAGGGAATTGATTGTAGTTTTTCCCTATTAAGCATAATATTTGCTTTTGATCTGCCATGTAACGCTTTTATTGTCTTATGAATGGTCCTTTTATTCCTATTTTTTCCAGAGCTTTTAACATAAATGAGTGCTGAATTTTATCAAAATCCTTTTTCAAATCAATGGAGATAATCATGTGGTTCTTGACCTTGGATCTGTTGATGTGATGGATTACATTTATTGACTTACATATGTTAAATCATCCCTGCATCACTGGGATGAAGCCTACTTGGTCATAATGTATGATTTTTTTATATGTTTCTGGATTCTTTTGGCTGCAATTTTATTGAGGAGCTTTGCATCTGTCTTAATCAAAGAGATTGGTGTGTAGCTCTTTTTTTGTTCGGTCTTTGCCTGGTTTGGGGATGAATGTGATATTGGCTTCATAGAATGAGTTTGGAATTTCTTCCTCTGTTTATATTTCTCTGAAGAGGTTGAGGAGTATGGGTATTAGCTCCTCTTTAAAGGCCTTATAGAATTCTGTAGTAATCCATATGGTCCTGGGCTTTTCCTGTTGGAAGATTTCTTATTACTTCTTCTATCTCATTGTAGGTTATTGACAATTGTAATTGATTTATTTCTTCTTGGTTCCGTTTGGGCCATTTGTATTTCTTTTTATTTTTTCAGGCAGGAAAAGAAGTTCATTTACGAAAAGGCTTCCCCCACCATGCATGGTGGAGAACATAACTATAAAGGAAGGGCTGTCGACCCACCCCTGATCCAGGACTTATCAAGGCCAGGGACAGGAAGAGGTGTGGCCAGGTGCTGGAAAATTGTGGCCACACTGGATCCGGATGTGACCTCAGGGTCTGGAACCCTCCGAAGGTCAGATGGGAGGCATGTGACCAGAGGTGGCCTAGGATGTGACCTAGCAGGAGAAGGTGATTGCTTCCAGGTCTGCCAGTTACCTATGTAATAGATATTGGGTGGGAACTTAGCCAAGAGGGAGGGAGGTGTCCCTGTTCAGAACTTACATTCCAGCCATTTGATAATTATGGAAAAAGGTGAAGATTCTCTCTGGCTACTTCCTGTTTGCAAGCATTGACAGTAAGGGTAAAAGGCTGATATGTGGTCCCATCTGGGAGAAGGCAGAAGGCAACAGCTGTCACTTGGGCATTGAGTCCTTAGATAAAGTCTGGAAGAGGCAGGTCTCTTGGACAAAGTCTGGAGAAGTCTCATGACTCATTCTGGGACTGAAAAAAAAATACTAGAGAGCAAATAGATGGCAGGAGGAAGGACTTGGGGCTGAAAATGTTGGTAGAAATGTCCCTACCTTCTTCTGACACATGGAGACTAGATAGAAAAGAAGTCAATTAACAAGGGCAAGAATATGAATTCCTGTCCAGTTGAAAGGTAGACAGGTATGGACATTAGATGGGCAGTCTTCTTACTTCTATTGACCTACCAGCTCTTGTTAATTTTGATAGGGCAGGCACAAAGAGGATGATGTGATATCATCTCCTCTTACTCTTCCTCATGCTCCTTTGTTCCCCAGACTGGTTGAGTCTAGGTGCTCGTTGCTGGGATGGTTAGTCCCAGTTTGTATTCAAGGAGGCTTGAACTCAAGGCCTGAGCATTGTCCCTGACCACTTCTGCTCAAGGCTAGCACTCTACCACTTTGAATGATGGTACCACGTGTACTGTTTGCTGATTAGAGATAAGAGGCTCGAGCCATGTTTCCAGCCTGGCTCTTTGCAGGTTAGTTGGGAGATGGAGTTTGAGGGATTTTTCAGCCCAGGCTGGCTTGCACTGCAATCTTTTCCACAAAAGCTCTTTGTTATTTCCAATTAAAGCAACAAGGAGATCAAATAGAATAAGTAGAGCTTACCTGGTGCTTATCAAGAATTGACCAAATATTCTGCAATGACAAAACTCGTTAGATGTGAGAATCTTAGCACAGATATGCCCAATATGTTAGAATCACATAGTACTAGACTACACAACACAAAACAAAAAAGGCAAAACTCAAAACTTAAAATTTTTGACAACAATATTTAGACATCTTTGCTAACAAAGCACATCAGATGATTGGGCCTCAGTTACCAAGGTCTGTGAAAAGAGCAACTTGTTAGCAATGCATATTAGAATAGATGGATGGAGGAGGTACAAGCTTCGTGGAAGTGTACGGGTTGGATGGGCCCAAATCCTTAACCCACCATGTGGCCAAGGTGGTGAACTCAAGATGGCGAATTTCTGAAACAATGCAAAGAAAGCCTGAACATAAAATCAAGCCTAGTTTGGCTAGCCATTTTGAGGGAACCTATAGGGATTCCCCGGGAACCAGTCCATGTTTCACTCTTCCGGGCACAATCCAAAAAGTTGTAGAGATATAGAAAGTTGGACATGAATAGCAGAGAGCAAAGACAGCCTGATAGTAAAGAGACTTCTGACCATGTACCATTGCAGAGGCATAAATTGTCTAAATCTGAGAACAGCAAAAAATATTAGGTCATCTGGAAATCCAGGGAGCACAGGAGGCATGTCAATGGGGTTTCACGTCTCAGACATGACTCACAGGACCCCATTAAATGCATTAGAGAGTCAGTTTGGTGAGTGAAGGAGAGCTGACCAGGAAGAAGTGGTGTTCTGGCTTGCCCCAGACCCCTATAGAGAGAAATGGTTAAGCCCCCCAAACCAGGTATTCTCCACTTCAGAGATGACCATCCTTTCTGCTAAAGGTTGTAGGAGCTCTCTGGAATGGTGCCACATCTGAGCAGAGATTGAGCAACAGAGAGCCGTGGAGAGTATTTTCATTCACCAGAGTAGAGAAGTGGTGTGGACGTGGATGTGAAGGCCAGCAATGGTATTGGTGAAAAGTCTCACGTGGTGTCTCGATGCAGTTTGATTTGCAGAAAAGGGGTGTTTAGGAAATTCTAGCATTTCCAATTCAAAAACCTCATACCAGTCATGGAACAATTTGTAAGGTATATTAAATTAGGTAGGTTTTATTAAGTAGCCCATGAATAGTACACACTATTCAGGCATGAAAAGAAGTTTATTTACCGAACTGCTCCCCCCACCATACATGGTAGAGAAGAATGGCTGAAAAGGAAAGGGGGGATAGCAGTTTGTATTTCTGTAGAAATTCATTCTTCTCTGCTAGGTTTTCCTTCCTTTGTGAGTAGAGTCTGGAATTATTTCTTTATGATTGTTTTGATGTCTTGGATGTTTGTTGTAATTTTTCCTGTGGTATCTCTGATATTATTGATTTGGGTCTCCTCTCTTATTTTGTTAGTTACTCTTGCCAGTGGTCCCTCAGTTTTAGTGACTTTTTAAAACAGCTTTTAAAAATTAATTTTATTTATAATTTTCATAGTCTCTGTCTCTTTAATTTCAGCTCTTATTTCGGTTCACTATCTAGCAACTTTTGTTTCAATTTTTTCTTTTTTCTCTAGCAGTTTTAGTTGCATCAAAAGATCATTTACTTGTTCCATGTTTTCTTGATGTGTGTACTGAGAGCAATGAATCTGCCTCTCAGGACTGCTTTTGCTGTATCCCATTGCTTTCTTTGTGATGTATCTTCATTTTCACTGAATTGCAGGAACTTTTTAATTTCTTCTTTAATTTCTTCTGTGATCCATGTATTGTTCAACAGAGTGCTGTTTAATTTCCATGTTTCTTTTTCTACTTCATGCATTGTTATTGAGAACTAGTTAGATTCCACTATGCTCAGATAGAATCCAGAGTATTGTTGATCTTCTTGTATTTGCTTAAATTCCTTGTATGAACTAAGAAATTATCTATTTTAGAAAACGTTATGGGGGTTGCAAGAGGAAGACTCTACTGGTATGATACCTTTAATCCTAGCTACTCAGGAGGCTCAGATCTGTGTATTCAGGTTCAAAGCCAGCCCAGGGAGTCTTTCTGGGGTTGCTCAGCACCACACCCTGCCTCAAGTCTAGGGTTGTTCACCACCTTTGCCACCATGGGCTGCTTATGCAAACCCGTGTGGAGAGGCGACACAACCACTACGGGTCCATAGTTGTTTGCTTCCGCTGTTGATGCCACTGCTGCTGCCACAGCTACTGCCACTGCCCCACCTGCTGCCACTGCCCCAGGATCAGCTGGACCCCTTATGCAAGCCAGGCACCCCACCACAAGTCAGATGTTAACCACTGCTGCTGTCTCAGGTTAGGCTGGGCCACTTATGCAGGCCAGTATGGAGAGGCACAAACCACCACGGGTCTGGACGTGTTCACTGCAGCTGTCCGCACCTCAGCCACCGCTGCTGCCCCAGGATGGTCTGGGCAAGTGCCAAGAGGCATTGTGCCCCAATTCTGGATGGTTTGCCACCACTGCCAGCTGCTGCTGCTGTTCCAGGTTAGGCTAGGCTATTTACACCAGCAGGACAGAGGTGCCACCCTGAGAGACTAGGGTCATTTGCCACTGTTGACAGCTGCTACTGCTGCTGACTGGGCTGGACTACTTATATCAGCCAGGCAAAGGTGCTGTTCCAGGTAGGGTGAGGGGAGTCTTTGTTCCAGCTCTGCCTTCTGAGATTTCTGTTTGTATATTCTGGGTTGGCCCAGGTCTTGGGAGTCTCCTTGGAGACTTGGGATGCTTGTGGGTGTGTGGGCTTCAGAGGGTCCAGACCCTGGGCACTTAAGCAGCTTGGCACAAAACCCCTTCACCTAAGCTGCGTAACGTAGAACCCCATCACCAACAAAGAGTGGGGGGAGGGTCTTCCCACTTTACTGTCTCTGTAGGTTTTTCCCTCTTCTTTTTGCACTTCCTTTATCTCTCTGAGTAATTGCCTATTTTGTGGGTCACTTGGAGAAACAGAGCATTGAAATCCAAACTCTGTATTTGGTGGAGAGAGCTGTGGTGTTTCCCTGCTGTTCCATCACCTTCTTGGTCCCACCCCTTCAGGTGGAGTTTTTCTTATCCGGCCATTGGGCATTGGTTACCAAAGGATCGGTACATAAAAGAATATATTGTACAGCCTGCAGATTGTAGTTAGACATTTCTGTTAATAAAGCCTTCCTAATTTTAGGAACCCAAGGGGGTATTCTACACTAAAGTATTTCAAGGGATTGAAACTTTTAACATAAGGCCTACATCTTGCTCAAAGGAGAGTGAAGTGGAGGAGGCTTACCTAGCCATGGCCAGTCTCTGTATTTAATTTAGTTAAAGTTTCCTTTAAGGTCATGTTCATTCTTTCTAGTGCTTGAACTCTGAGGCTTATAAATGGACTGTAACTTCCAATTTATTCCTAGGGTATTAGTTAATAATTGAGAAGTTGGCCCATGAATCAGGGCAATCTTTGGACCCCACAGCTAAGGATAAGCCAAATCAAGGTATTATTACATGCCTCAGCTCAGCCTGAAAAAATGTCCACTATTATTAACAGATACTAATAGCCATACTTTCGAGGCTTTACCCCTGTGGAGTCCACTTTCCCAAATTCACCATCTGAGGTTCCTCACATATGAATTCTTTGCATGTGTTCCAGAATTTCAGCATTTACCTGTTGGAAATTAGCTAAACACATTACAAAGTATTGTCAGGCTGAGGCCCCACCGGTTTCCAGAACAGTTTTAGGCAGTGTCCTTGGGCAATTTACCAGGTTGCAAATATCTACATGTAAACTGACAGAAAGCTTGAGCCTGTATGCATTTTTCACAAGTTCAGTGTCAACAATTGCACACTTATTACCACTGTTTTTGCTTCTTCCTTTAATATTGATGACTAGTAGCTCTAGAGAAACAACTTCTTTTAGACTGGTCTCCCAAGCTACCTGATCAGCTCAGATGTTTCTCTGTATCTTAGGGTCTCTAGTTTCTTTAACTCCTGTAAAGTACTCGGAACCTTGGAGATTTCTTCCATTTTATTCTTCTCCTTTTATCTCAAACTTGTTTTCATGATCCCACTCTCTTTCTCAATGTGCTCCTTAACCTGCAAATGATTTGGCAGGGTCACAGGAGATTTCCCTTGACTGGCCAACTGCTGCTCCTTCTCACAACACCTTTGCTTGCTCTTCAGCTCCTCCCTTAAGTTCACAAAGGTGCTATTGAGAGGTATTTTTTCCCACCTCCACCTGTTCCACAGGGACACAATGCTTCTGCATTACATTTATGGTGAAGATCTCAGCAGTCTTTTGGGGCTTTTACTCTAATTGTTTCTCTTTCTAGTTTTCCACTTCTGTGTATTTTTGTGACAGCTCTTTCAACTGTTTGTTTAGCTCTTCTGTTTTTATTCCTAATGCTCTTTCCCTATCCATGGCATTCTCTATCAAAGCAAGTGATCCTTTAACTCTTTCTGAAGA
Source organism: Dipodomys spectabilis (assembly GCF_019054845.1). NCBI lineage: Eukaryota > Metazoa > Chordata > Mammalia > Rodentia > Heteromyidae > Dipodomys > Dipodomys spectabilis. Next base: position 16,591 of record NW_024871823.1, on the reverse strand, counting down.
GAAACAATCTCTTTCTTGAGCCTGATATTTTCCTATTGTCTTTTCTTGGCCTCATCTTCTATGACACAGCACTTTCCCGTCTTCTCTGCTAACTACTCTTTCCTTCTTTCTCTGTTGCTTTGAGTTTCTGGTGACACTTTTCAAAGCTTATAATTGACATGTTCTTCAACCTAATATATTCTTATATCAGGTCCAGCTCCTTTTTCTTTTTTTTTTCCTTTTTATTTTGGATCCGGTCGTGGGGCCTGAACTCTGGCTGGACACTGTCCCTCAGCTCTTCAGGTGAAGGCTAGCGCTCTACCACTTGAGCCACAGGGCCACTTCTGGCTTTTTTCTTTTTGCTTATGTGGTGCTGAGGAATCGAACCCAGGGACTCATGCACGCAAGGCAAGCACTCTACCACTGAGCACATTCCCAGGACCCCAGCTCCTTTTTCATAGCCATAATTTCTTAATGGAATTCAGAGGTCCTTTGCATGATTCTCCAGAGCTATGAACACATTTTCCATGTGGTTAATGTGATTACTTAACCTGTCATTTAAATTTTCCAGGTGGTTAATGTGCTTACTTAAGCTTTCATTTTTCTATCATTCTCCTGCTTGGACATTCCTTTTCCTAATGTCCATTTTGCTTGCATTAATCTCACTGATCTAGTCCTAGAGGGTCCTACTGCCATTTTCTAATGAATTGTACTGTCTTTGCCAAAGGTTTCTTGATCCCTATTCTGGTGCTCCTACCAAAACTCAAACTCCCTTCTTAGACTCGTTTTTTTTTTTTTTTTCAGGGTGTCTCTGTTATCCAACATCAACTGGGCAACCACTTTATCTCAAAACCTTCTAACTTTTCAAGCTTTCTTCTAATATCTGTGGCTGACTGCGTAACAAAGGCCATATTTAGGGCTCTTTGATTCTCCAGGACTTAAAGATCTATAGCCTATAGGTCCTACAGCCTTCTGGGAGAAGTTCAGATAAAGCATTAGGGTATTCACTGGGGAACAGTATCATCTCACTCACCTTAGATTGAAGACGTGGCTTTCTAGGCACTGCGGCATCCCTGCTAGCTGAACCTGGAAATAAATGGTAAGCACCTCCATACCTCAACTGCTGTTAGTCTCAGCTTGGGTAAGTCTGAGGAAAGACTTGTTCCAAATAGTCTGGTTCAATTGTGGGGCTACTGTCTGGTCCAAGGACCACCGTCAATCACCGACAGTATTCACTCCTTTTTCTACCAGGTGAAAAGCACCTGTAAAATTTGCTGACAGTCATCCCAGATGTGCTTGTGTGTGAAAATTACTGTTTCTAATGAGGTAATGAGTCCCTGTTTGTTTGTTTTTTTCTGAAAAGGATGGATTTTTCTGTTTCCAGTTATACAGGTCACTACTTGTAAAGGGAACATATATTAGAAAGGGGTCCTGCCCACCATCTCCATGTTCCTCTCTCAAGGGTAATAAGGGTAACATACCACATTGTACCACGTCAGTCTGGTACAAGTAACCACTTTTGGTATGGGGGGACTTATTAGAGTTGCTGATGCAAAGAATAGGAAAGAGAGTACATCAGTGCATCTTCCTCTGAGGGATTCTGTAAACCTGGGGGAGAATATTTTTTGGATATGACAACCTAAGGCCTTGTTCTCCCATCCTGAGAAAAGGAGTAAACAGGTGCATACAGGACACAGATAGAACTATCAGCATACATACAAAGACCAAGAGCCACAGACACTTAACCCACATGTCCCATACCTCTCAATGTTGACCTCTACAGGAGGTCCCAGATGACAGAGAGAACATCCCAGATTGCCTCGAGGCGGCCACAGATGACCTCTGGAGGATGTCACATATGTCCTCCCTAGGAGGCCCTAGATGACCTCTCATGGAGGTTCCAAATGGATTCCCAAGGAAGTGTCAGATGATCTCCAAAGGAGTTTCCAGATGTCTTTTCAATGAGGCTGACATTACCTCTCAAGAAGCTCCAAGATGGCCACTCAAGAAGGCCACATATGAACTCCAGAGGACGTTACAGATAACCCTCTTGAGAAAGCAACAGATGACCTCCAGAGAAGGTCCTATATAGCTTCTCAAGGATGTCCCAGATGATGTCCAAAGACGGTCATAGATTTCTCATCATGGTAGCCTGAGATGACCTCCCAAAGAAACTCCAGATGACCTTAGGAGGTGGTCCTAGATTGCCTCTTAAGAAAGCCCCAATGACTACTTTTGAAGAGGTCTCAGGTGGCCTCCTGAGGAAGCCCCAGATGACCTCTGGAAAAAGTCCAAGATGGCCCCTGGAGAAGGCCCCAGCTGACCTCCAGTGTAGGTCTCAGGTGGCTTCTCAAGAAAGTTGCAGATGTACTCTTGATGAGGTTCCAGATGGCTTCCCATGGAAGCCCTACATTATCTCTCAAGTAGGTTCCAGATGGCATCCCAAGGAAGCCACAAATAGCTTCCAGAGGGGTCCAAAACAAGCTGGCAAGCCTGCCAAGATGCACCTCTAGAGGTACATAAATGACTTTTGTCCATGTTGGACCTCCGGAGACAAACACTCGAGGTAGACTCTCAACCCTGAAGGCTGACACTCTCATCTATGGGGATTTTTTCCTGGGGCCAAGGCCTGATGCAATCCAAATGGATTATCTCGATGGAGTCTTCAAAAATAATGATCTCTATAGTTCAAGAAAATCCATCGAGACACGTTTTCTATAATAAATGTTCTCCCAACCACCAACCCCCAAAATTATGATATCCAAAGTTCCCAACATCAAAGGGAAAGCCTCTTTTCCTTTTCTCTTTATCTCTCCTTCGCTACAGACCTATACTTCTTTTGAGGTCTTTTCCTTTTTCCCTTCTACCAGTTCCTTCTTCTCTTTAGGACTCTCCACTCTCCACAGACTTGAACTGCTTTGCAAGGCTCATCAGTTGCCATCCTTCACCTTCTGCCCTCCCTCAACTTCCTCTCCACCCAGGTTTTCCCCTTATGCTATCACACCACTTCTTTCCTTCCAGGACTTTTCCCTTTATCTCTCACCTTCTATTGCTCTGAACAAGCAGCCTATATAAGTCTGTACCCCTTCTCCACTCCAACTGCCTGTTTTCAACTATCACATCCCAAAATGCCCACAGCCCAATCATTTCTTTACAGCTCAACACGTGGTGATTAATGCACCAGTCCCTCCCACAGGATGCCTCACCTTCTCTGGTGGCATTCTTTGTCCTCTCCAGCTGGCCAGGAGATGGGCCCATACTGATTATCAGACCCTGAAGATAATCGGGCCCTGCTGATTATTACAGTATCCTCCTTGTGAACTAGTAGCAATTGAAATTGGAAATTTGATTGTGGTATTACAAACTCGTTGTGACATCACAATCCCATTTGAAATCATCACCGCCACGACATCACAAAGCCATTGTGACAACATTTTCATTGTTACATCATGATTCGATTGTGACATCTCAAATCTATTATGACCTCTTAGCTCCTTTGAAAATCACATACCTTTTTCAACATCACAGTCCCTTTGTGTATCCATATCCTTGTTGTTATGTAATGACAATTGAGATCAGACATGCCATTATAACATCAAAAAGTGTTTGTGACATCCTCAACAGTGTGACATCACATTTTCATTATGAGAGCATCAGCTCATTTTGACATCACCAAACTCAATGACAGAATCGCATTTTGACAATTCTCGTTGTGACATCTTAGACACATTGTGAATGCCTATTCTGTGATTTCATTGTATTTCAAATGTGGCATGAGAGTTGATACCAGAAACGCAATTTTGTGCCTACAAACCACTTTGACATCATAATCACTTTGTGACATCATAGTTCCATTGTGATATCACTAACACAATGTGACATCACAAAGCTCTCCTGTCCTCATAACTTTTGTGACATGCTGACATTGTGATATCTTAGACCTTTTTGCCCTCATAATTTGTTTTCAACCTCAAATTTCATGTATGACTTGAGATAACAGAAATCAACTGTGACATCATGACCACTGTGACATCACACTGACAGATGTCATGATCATCGTGTCACATTGTGACATCACAAAATGTTTTGATATCACCATTAATTGGTGATGCAATACGGTAAGGGGTCTATGATGTCACAATTGGTTAGTGATATCCAAATGGCATAATAGATCTCATTTGTCATGAAATCACAGAGAATATGAGTTTACAACAGACTGTGGTATCTCCAAAGTCATGTGTTTTCCCAAATGTTATGAAGTCCTAGGAGGATTGTGATGTCACAGCGTGACACAATGTTTATGATGTCTGTCATTGTGATGTCACAATGGTCATGATGTCACAGTGGATTTCTGATATCATATATCATAACTGCAATATTATAAGGTTGAAAACAGATTACGAGCTCATAAAGGGCCTAAGACATCACAATTGCTGCACATCAAAGACTTATGAGGACAGGGCAGGTTTGTGATACCACAGTGTGTTAGTGATATCACCATAGCACTGTGATGTCACAAAGTGATTGTGATGCCATATATTTATGAGATCACAATATATTTCTGACATCAACCCACATGCCACATTTGAAATAGAATGAAATAAGAGAATAGGCATTTACAATGTGTCTATGACATCACAATGACAATAAATGCCATAATGCTATGAGGTCATTGTAAATTGGTGATGTTGCAAGGAGGTAATTGTGTAATAATGAATATGTGTTGTCCCACTGGTGATGGGAGCACAAAGGGTTTGTGATGTTACGATGGCATATTTGAATTCAATTGTCATGTATTCACAATGAGGATATGGGTACACAAAGGGACTATGATGTCACATATGAAATGTGTGTTTTCAAAGTACTTCGGGGTCATTATAGCTTTATGATACACAGATGTGATGAGATCACAATGGGATTTTGATGTCATAATGATTTTTTAATATCTCAAACACAAGTCCATTTTCATTTGTTACTATTTCACAATGTGCATACAAATTCACAGAATGAGCTGGAAGTACTAATGGACATGAATTATTAAAAATGTTAGGAGGTCATTTTAGGTTTGTGAATGAACAATGGGACAGTGATATCACCATGACAATGTCAACTCATTACATCATGTCAAAATATTGTTTTAGTGTCACAATTAGTTGATGATTCCACATTGGTGGTGAGGTCACAAAATATTGGTGATGTGTTGTGCATGTCACAATGACATGATGATTCTCAATTGTCCTAACTTACAATGAGTATATGAGTTCCCAAAGGGACTGTGGTTTTTCCAAAAGTATGTGTTGTCACAAATATATTGAAATCCTAAAAGGTTTGTGATGTCAGAATTTGACACAATGGATATGACATCTGGCAGTATGATGCCACCATGGTCATGATGTCACTGGGAATTTGTGATATCAAATGTCATATGTTAAATCTAATGAGGTCAACAACAGATTATGAGGACAATAAGGCCTAAGGTATCAGAATTGCAGCATGTCACAAATGAGAGGATAGGTTAGTAATATCACAATGGCAACATGATATACAAAGGAATTGTGATGTCACAATGATTATGAGTTCCTGATTTGTTTATGATATTAACCTACATGCTACATTTGAAATAGAATCAAATCACAGAAAAGGCATTCATAATGTGTCTATGATGTCACCATGACAATGTAAAGTTATAAATCTATCATATAATTTTAGTTTTGTGATTACACAATGAGTAGATGGTATAAAATGATAATGTGATGTCACAATTATGATGATCTCACAAACTGTTTTGGATGTCAAAATGTCATGTCTGATTCTCAATTGTCAATATTTTACAGTGGGGCTTTGGGTACACAAAGGGACTCTGATATCATAAAGCTATGTATTTTTCAAATGTTATAAGAGGTTATAATAGATTTGAAATGTCACAATGTGATCTAGGTATCAAAAACAACAATGTGAAGTCACAATGGGTTTGTGATTTCACGGTGGTGATGAGGTCACAATGGGTTTGTTATGTCACGAGTTTGCAATATCACAATTATTTGTCCAATTTCAATTGCTACTAGTGTCCATGAGAACACTGTAATAACCAGCAGTGCCCTAAAATACACGAGAACAGATAGTCATCATGGCCTCCTAGTCTGGACCAATTGTAAGGGGAGGTTGCATGACACTGGAGGGGGCAGGACATTCTGCTGAAGGAGATAGGATGTCAAGCCCCACATGGTGAGCTGCCAAGAATTGATTTGAGCATAATTGAATACTGGAAGGCAAGAAATTATTGCAGTTGGGGAAGGGTACAGCCTATATATAAGCTGCATTTTCAGAGCAAGAGAATGGGAGAGAAAAAGGTTACAGGCCTGGATGGAAAGAAGTGATGGGACTGTTGGAGGGCAAAGACCAGGGAGGAGAGGAAATTGAGAGAGAGCAGGAGGTGAAGGACAGCAACTGGCCACCTGGACAAGGCAGGGCAGGCCTGTCAAGAGCAGAGAAGCCTGAAGAGAAGAATTGAATGGTGGAAGGAAAAAATGAAAAGACCTGAAAGTTAGGACAGATCTGTAGAGAAGGAGAATGAAGCGAAAGGAAAAAGCCTTGTCCTTTGAAGTGTGGAGCTTTGGAGATCATTATTTTGGTGGTTGGTTGTTTGCAGACCAGTTGACAAATGGCTGAACTGCTCTTTAGAGGTCTGAGGGTTCATGGTTGAGACTGAATTTACCTCTCCGCATCCAGCCCAGCCAAGGTAGTCACTTGTTACAAAATTTATGAGGACAAGTCAGCTTTGTGATGTTACATTGCATTAATGATATCACAATGTCAATATGAAGTCACAAAGGGAATGTAATGTCAAAATGATGGTGTGGTCACAATGGGTTTCTGAAATCAACCTATATGCCACATTTTTGATAGAATGAAATCACAGAATAGGCAATCGCATTGTCTCTAGGACCTCACAATGAAAATGTGATGTCATAATGCCATGATGTCATTGTCATTTTGGGATGTAACAATGGGCTGATGGTATTATAACAACAATGTGATCTCACTCTGGAGATGATGTCACAACACGTTTGTAATGGTACACTGGCATGTCTGATGTCAGTTATCTTTGTTCATAATGACAACATGGTTACCCAAAGGGATTATGATATCACAACACCATGTGCTTTTTCAAAGGTGCTAAGCGTTCACAACAGTTTTGGGATGTCACACGGTGATCATGATATCACTGTAGCAATATGGTGTCACAATGGGTTTGTGATGTCAAGTGGTGATAAGGTCACTCTTGGATAGTGATGTTGCAATGATGTGTAATATCACCATTACATGTCCAATTTCATTCTACTAGATCACAATGAAGATACGAGTTCACGTAAGGAGCTAGAAGTCAGAAAGGCCATGAATTTTGTAAAATATTATGAGGACATAATAGGCTGGTGAAAATGCAATGAGACAGAGATATCCCACTGGCAATGTGATGCTACATTACATGAGATAGTATTGTTTTGAAGTTACAAATGGTGATGCCATACAGGTGATGAGGTCACATAGGTTTTTGATTTCACAATGGGATGGTGATGTCACAATCTCCTGCCAGATCTCTAATTGACAATGAATATATAAGTTCACAAGGGTTAATGATGTATCCAAAGGCATATGTTGGCACAAGTGTAATGAGTCTTAACATGTTTGTGTTGTCCTCATGTGACTTAGTGGTCAAGAAATCTGGCAGTGTGATATCACAGTGGTCATGATATCATAAAGGATTTTTGATATCACATGTCATGCCTGAAGTATTATGAGTTAAACAATTTATGAACTCAGGGAGGCCAAAGAGATCACACTGGCAGCATGTCAAAAAATGTATGAGGATAAGACTGTTTTGTGATGTCACAGTGGGTTAGTGATATCATAATGGCAATGTGGTGTCATCAAGGTATTGTGATATTATAATGCTTATGTGGTCACAATGTATTTCTGATATCAACCCACCAGCAATATTTGCAATAGAATGAGATCACAGAATAGCATTCCAATGTATCTGTGACATCACAATTACATGTGATTTGATATCATTGTTGTTTTATGATGTCATAATGGGCTGGTGTTATCATAATGACAATGAGATATTACACTGGTGATGATGTTACAAAGGTTTTGCGATGTTAAAATGGCATGCCTGATCTCAGTTGTCATTAGCTCAACATGAGGATATGAGTACACAAAAGGCCTGTCATGTCACAAAAGCCATGCTTTCTTTCAAAGCTTCTGAGGTGATAATAGTTTGGGGATTTCACAATGTGATCATGTTGGTACAATGGCAATGTAATAACACAATGAATTTGTGATGTCTCCGAGGTGATGAGGTCACAAAGAGTTAATGATGTCTCATCAAGTTTGTAATATAACAATGATATATACAATTTCAATTTCTTCTAATTCACTATGAGGATAGTATAATAACCAATGGGGCCAGAATTATCTGTGGGAGCTGATAGTCATTGTAAATTCTTGGCTTGGCCCCCTGGAGAGTGTGGGGAATGCCGCCAAAGGTGGAGGTGTCAAGCCTCACACGGTGAGCTGTCAAGAAGTGATTGAGCATTGGGCAGTTTTGGAAGTGATGGTTGAAAACTGCTAGGCAGGAAATCCGTTGGAGGGAGGAGGGGTACAACCTATATTTAAGTTGCATTTTCAGAGCATTGTAAGGGGAGATAAAAATGGGAGTTACCCGGAAGGAAGAAAGTGGTGAGACAGCAGGAAAGGAAAAACCTGAGAAGAGAGGATGCTGAGGGAGAGCAGAAGGTCGGCAAGTGGTCACTGGGACAGAGTAAGGCAGGCCTGTGGGGAGTGGAGAGGCCTGAAGAGAAGAAAGAAATGGTGGAAGTGAAAAAGGAAAAGACCAGGAAGGAATGACAGGTCTGTAGAGAAGGAGGGAAGAATGGAAAAGGAAAAAACCTTGCCCATTGAGGTTTGGAGCTTTGGAGATCATAATTTTGTGGTTGGTGGTTTCCAGACCAATTAAGAAAGGGTGGGGCTGCCCATTGGAGGTCTGAGGTTAGGTGGTCATGGCTGCTCTTGAACCTGGGTATCCAGTCCAGGATAAGGTAATCACAGTCCCCTTTCTAGTGAAAAAATGGTTTATTATATTAAATGTGACTGGATGGTTTGTCTCCTCGCCTTAGAGGTCATATGTACATGAGTTCACAGAAAGAGCTTGAAGTCTCAAAGTCCATGAATTTTCTAAGATCTGATGAGGCCATAACAGGTTTGTAAAAACATAATGGGAGAGTGATATCACAACAGCAATCCACAATATCATGTCAAAATAATGATTTGATACAACAATTAGTTGTTGATGCCATTCTCGTGATGAGGTCACAATAAGTTTGTGATGTCACAATGGGTTCACAGTGTCAGAGTGGCATGGGAGATCTCAACTGTCATTAATTGGCAATGAATATATGAGTTCAAAAAGGGACCGTAATGTCTCCAAAGGCATGTTTTGTTAGAAATGTGAGGTCACAATGTGACAAAATAGTCAGGACAACTGGAAGTTTGATGTCACTGGGGATTTCTGATATCACCTGTCGTACCAGAAATATCAGATTGAAAACAGATTATGAGCTCACAAAGGGCCTAATATATGGCAATGGCAGTATGTCACAAAACTTATAAGAACAGGACTGTTTTGTGATGGCACAGCAGGTTAATTATATCACATTGGCAATGGGATGTTACAAAGGATTGTGATATCACAATGGTTATATGGTCAAAATGGGTTTCTGATATAGAATGAATTCACAGAATAGGCTTTCACACTGTTAAGTCTATGATGTAACAATGTCACTGTGATTTATATTGCTATGATGCCATTGTCATTTGGTTATGTCACAATGAGCTGATGGTATCATAATGACAATTTGATGTCATTGCTGATTTATGATGTTACAATGGTTATGAGGTCACATTATGTCTCTGATATTAACACGCATGTCAAATTTGAAATAGAATGGAAAATCTGGGCGCCGGTCCCTCATGCCTGTAATCCTTGCTACTCCAGACACTGAGATCTGAGGATCGCAGTTCAAAGCCAGCTCAGGCTGGAAAGTCTATGCGAATCTTATTACCAATAAAAACCATTTGAAAACCGGAAGTGGCTCTGACTCAAGCGATAGAGCGCTCGCCTAGAGCTGAAGAGAAGGGACAGTACCCAAGCCCAGAGTTCAAGCCCCACGACCAACAAAAAAAAAAATTAAAAACAGGCATTCACGATCTTTATAACATCACAATGACAATGTGATCTCATAATGCTATCTTGTCATTGTAGTTTTGTCATGTCAAAAGTAGTTGATGCTGTCATAATGACAATGTTATATCACTCTGGTGATGTCACAAAGGGTTCATGATGTTAAATTGGCATGTCTGATATCAATTGTCAATTCATAATGAGGGTATAGTTCCACAAAGGAACTGTGTTTTCACAAAGGGCATGTGGCTTTTCAAAGGTGATAAGAGGTCCTAATAGGTTTGGGATGTCACAATGTGATAGTGATGTCAAATGGCAATGAAAGCTCACAATGGTTTTGTGATGACACATTGGTGATGATATCAAATATATCTCATAATCAAATGTCCAATTTCACATGTCCAATGAGGATATGAGTTCACAGAAGAAGACAAGTATAAATGGCCATGAATTTTCTAAAATGCTATGAAGACACACTAGGTTTTTGAAAACACAATGGGACAGTGATATCATGATGGCAATGTGATGTTGCAATAGGATGACTTAATATTTTGATATCATAATTTATGATGCCACACTGATGAGTTCACAAGAAGTGTGTGATGTCACAATGGGTTGGTGATATCAAAATGACACATGTGATTTCAATTTTCATTAACTCACAATGAGTACATGAGTTCACAAAGGGACTCTGATGTCTCCAAAGGCATGTATTTTCACAAAAGTGATGAAGTCCTAACAGGTGTGTGTTGTCAGAATGTGACAAAATGCTCATAACATCTATCAGTGTGATGTCACCATAATCTGGATGTCGCACTGGATTCAAGTATCAGATTTCATACATGGATTGGATTTGAGAGGATTGGAATTTCACAGTGGCTTAGTGTTATCACTATGGAAATGTCGGGTCACAAAGGGATTGTGCTATCACAATGGCTATTAGATCACAATGTGTTTCTACTATGATAGGTTTGTGCTGTCACAATTGGTTGGAAATGTCACAATGGTATGCCAGATCTCAAATGTCATTAATTCACAATGAAGATATGAGTTCACAAAGGGACTGTGTTGTCTCTAAAATCATGTGTTTCACAAATATGATGAAGTCCTAACAGATTTGTGAGTACATAATGTGCCACCATGGTCTTGATATATATCAATGTGATGTTACAATGTTCATGATGTCACAATGTTCATGATGTCAGAGTCAATTTCTGATATCATGTCATACCTGAATTATTATGAGTTTCAAAAAATTATAAGCTTACTAAAAGCCTAAATGATCCTAATGGCAGCATATCACACAAGTTATGACTTAGTTATGACCTCCTCATCAGTATGGCATCACCAATTGTGACATCAGAACATTATTACAACATGATGTTTGGACATCACATTGTCATTGTGAAATCACTGTCCCATTGGGTTGTCACAAAGTATAACCTCACACTATGAAGCTTCTTCTATCAAATGGTATCCTCATATTGAAATATGAGTAATTGAAATTGGATATATCATTCTGATATTACAAACTGTGACATCACAAAGCCATTGTGAACTCATCACCACTGTGACATCAAAAACCCAAAGGGACATCTCATTCTATTGTGACATTATGGATCACATTGTGCCATTCCAAAACTATTATGACTTATAACCACCTTTGAAAACACACATGGCTTCTGTGACATCACCGAACCTTTTTTGTATCCATAACCTCATGGGGAACTAATGACAACTGACGTCAGACATAACAAGGAAACATAACAAATCCTTTCTGACATCATAATTGTGATATCATGTTGCCATTATGACACCATCAGCTCATTTTGACATGTAAAACTACAATGACATCATAGCATTGCAACATCACATTGTTATTGTGATGTCATAGACACATTGTGTTTGCCTATTATGTTATTGATTCTATTTCTAATGTGGCATGTCAGTTGATATCAGAAACCCATTGTGTGTTCATGACCATTTTGATATCATGATGCCTTAGTTCCATCCCATTGCCATTGTGATGTCACATTGCCAAAATGATGTCACAAAGGGATTTTGATGTGACAATGGTTGTGAAATCAAAATGAGTTTCTGATATCAACTCACATGCCACATTTCAAATACAATGTAATCACAGATTAGGCATTCATAATGTGACTATGATATCACAATGATATAATGGCAAATGTTATAATGTCATTGCCATTTTGTGATGTAACCATAAGCTAAAGATGTCATAACAACAATGTGATGTTACACCAGTTATGATGTCACACAGGGTTTATAATGTTACAATGGTTATGAGGTCACAAGGAGTTTCTGATATCAACTGACTTGCCACATTTTAAATAGAATGAAATCACAGGATATACATTAACAATGTGTCTAAGACAGCAAAATGGCAATGCGATGTCATAATGCTATGTGGTCACTGTAGCTTGTTGATGTCACAATGTGCTGATGGTGTCATAATGATTGATATCACACTGGTGATGATGGCACAAATGGTTTATGATGTCACATTGGTATGTCAGATCTTAATTGCTATTAGTTTACAGCGAGGACATGAGAATGAAGTTACCATGACATATACAAATGAACTGTGATGACACAAACGCCATGTTTTTTTTTGTCAAAAGTGCTAAAGTTCCTGACAAGTTTTGGTTGTCAAAATGTTAATGATATAAAAATGGGTTAATGATGTCAAAACTAGTTTGTAATATTACATATTATTTCAAATTTCAATTGCTACAATTTCACAATGATACAAGTTCACAGAAGGAGCTTGATGTCCCAAAGGCCATGCATTTTCTAAGATGTGATTAGGTCCTAATAGGTTTGTGAAAGCATGATGGTACAGTAATATCACAATTGCAATATGATGTCAAATTCTAATTAATTGGTGATGCCATAATAGTGATGAGTTCAAAATTGTTTTGTGATGTTGCAGTAGATTGATGATGTGACAATGGCATTCCAGACCTCAATTGTCATTAACTCACAATGAGTATATAAATTTAGAATGGGCTTGTGAGGATTCCAAAGCATTTGTTGTCACAAATATGATGACGTCAGAACAGATTTGTGGTGACAATATGACACAATGGTCATTACATCTATCAGTGTGATGTAACTATGCTTATGATGTCAAAGTATATTTCTAATATTTCATGTCATTCTTGAAATAATATGAGGTCGAAAATAGATTGAGCTATCAATGGGCCTAACATAACACAGTGGCAACATGTCACAAAACTTTTGAGGACAGGATATGCTTGAGTTGTCACAGTTGTTTAGAGATATCACAACTTCAATGTCACATCACAAAGGGATTGTGATGTCACAATGGCTATGAAGTCAAAATGTGTTTTTGATATGAACCCACATGCCACATTTGAAATGTAATGAAATCACATAATAGGCATTCATAATGTATATATGATGTCACAATGACAATGTGATGTCATAGTGGTATGATGTCATTACAGATTTGTGATGTCACAATGAACTGATATTGTCACAATGACAATGTGATGTCACACCGATGACTATATTGTAAATACTTTGTGATATTTCTTTGGCATATCTGATGTCAATTGACTTCACAATGAGGATATGGATACACAAAAGGACTGTCATGTCACAAAGGCCATGTGTTCTTTTTCAAAGCTGCTAAAGATGATAATGGGTTTGGGAGGTCTCAAGGTGATTGTAATGTCACAACAGCGATGTGATATCACAATGGCTTTGTGATGTCACCTTGGTGATGAGGTCACAATGGACAGGACCAGTTTGTGATGTCACAACAGGTTACTATCACAATGGCACTGTTATGTCACAAAGGGATTTTCATGTCACAATGGCTTTGAGGTCACAATGGATTTCTGATATCCACCAATATTGCTCACTTGAAATAGAATGAAATCACAGAATAGGCATTCACAATATGTCTATAATGTCACTTGACATATGATGTCATAATACTATGATATGTAAGTTTAGTGATGTTAAAATGGCATGTCTTATCTTAGTCATTAGATTACCATGAGGATCCCAAAGGTTACTATGTGCTGAGTCCTTCAAAAGGCTCATTGTGCTAAGTCCATTACACAGGGTTCTTTGTGCTATTTTTTAAAATTGTTCTGAGTCCTTGTGAGTAGGTATCCCCAACAATCTCTCTCTCTCTCTCTCTCTCTCTCTCTCTCTCTCTCTCACACACACACACACACACACACACACACACACACACACATAGAGGGACACCGTGCACCTGCTTGGTGTGTGGGGTGGATGGAGAAGAGTCCCCCAGCGGTTGGGCTGAGGGGAGATTCGATCCCCCCCCGGGCAGCTGCTGGGGTTGGGGGGAAGCCCTGACCTGAGGTGAGGCTGCTTCTGCCATGATCTGGTAGCCTTAGGGCAGAGTCAGGACAGCACAAAGCCAGGGATGGGGCATGGCTGAGGGAGGGAGGAGGCATGACCCAGGGGAGGACAGGGTGTGGCTGAGGGGGCACATATCTGCTGCAGCCAGGGGCACACAGGGGCTGGAGCACTTGTGCAGCGGGGGTGGGGCAGCCCCAGAGAGAAGTGGGGGCAGAGAGAGAGCAGAGAGAAGAGCAGGCTCATGCACCAGGGATGGCGGCCTCAAAGACTCTGCTGCTGTAAGAGCATTGGTCTGGGCCAGGAGCACAGGGCACAGAAAACCAGCACATCAGGCACATCCCTCGCACAATCGCTGCATGCTGCACACAGAACCACAGCCTATAGATTCTCCCAGCAGCACAAGTGAGTGGCCGCCCGCAGGTCAACACCTTGCGACCTCCCCCTATCACTACCACTCCCTCCCCTGCAAATCCTGCCTTCCCTCTTGTGTCCCAACCATGCCTCCCCAGCACAGGCAGGACAGCCCTGACTCTGCCACAAATGCGACCCAGAATTGGGGGGTTGAGGAGTGGGTGTTGACTCTGGGAACTCACCCCCACCCTAGTGGCCAGTATCCCTGGAAATGGGGAGATGTAGGAATGGGTGAGAAGGGGTCACCACTGAGCCCCTGGCTGGAGCAGTGGGAGCCACACAGTCCCACATCTGTACCCTTCCTCTCCCTGGTGGGAACCTGGTGGCTTTAGTTAGAGGTGGGGAATATCACCAATGCACCTGCCTTATTGGGTCTTTTCCTTTTTTTCTGGGAGTGGGGGATGTTGGATGCAGAAGATAGGCCTCTCTTGCTGTGTGAGCACTTGTCTTCTGTGCTCGGTCACCCTTTCATCTGAGGAGGGTCCCAGAAAAGCCCACTAGGGAGATGAGTGCACTGGGGGTCAGATAGTAGGTGAATGTATGGAAGGAACACACACCCTCAGACACACATAGACAATGCCTATTCCCACACCCCAACTGTCAAAAGTACTCACAGGGTGATCACATTTCCCAGCTCTGCCAGCATCTGCTGGTGCTCCCTATCCATCTCATCTCCTTGTCCTCCCGAAGAATCTGCCCAGTTGCCCAGAGGCATCTAGGCTGGAAGTAGGAGACTGTCCATGTATGTAGCCTTTAAGACCCCATCCATTTCCTCAACACCGCCCCCACCCTGGGTCAGACACCCCCCTTGGGACCCCATGACCCACTGCTTGTTTCAGTCCTGCTCTGGGGAGCCACCTGTCTGGGGATTCCTTCACCCAGCGTCCTGGCCTAGGGCTTTGGTGAATGGGGAGTTAAGGCTGGTTGTTCGCAAGGGGAAGGGTCTGGCCCTGGAGAAGGGGAGAGCCGGGGTCCTGCTGTGTCATTAGAGTGGTGCTCCCCTTGTGTGGAAGCCCTTGGTTCTGACAAGGGAACGGAGAATGGGAACCCACGTGATCCAATGAGGAGCCAACAAACTTAGGAGAGGTACTACTCTGAGTCTGCATGTGTGTGTGTGTGTGTGTGTGTGTGAGAGAGAGAGAGAGAGAGAGAAAGAGAGAGAGAGAGAGAATCTTTCTCCTTGTACAGCCTGACTGTCCTCAGGTGAGTGATCAGTTGGCAAATTGCAGGTGCTGCATGGAAGAGTCATCTGTCACCATGCTGGAGTTGTGTGTGTGTGTGTGTGTGTGTGTGTGTGTGTGTGTATGTGTGTGTGTGTGTGTGTGTGTGTGTTTGTGTGTGTGTGTTGGGAAAGCAGGGAGATGAGAACAATGAAAATATATTTAAGTCACCATGTCTAAAAACAGCAAAAGCATTTTATTTCTCTCTCTCTCTCTCTCTCTCTCTCTCTCTCTCTCTCTCTCTCTCTCTCTCTCTCTCTCTGTATTTGTTGTTGTTTTGCTTCATCAATACCAAGTACAAGCCCAGCCACAATTTTTGTTTTCTCCTTCACAGTTTCATGGCTCCTTTATG
>NW_024871822.1:20000-21361 GCF_019054845.1 Dipodomys spectabilis | reverse complement strand
TTTAACCCTGAAAACACCCATGAAGTCAGGAGCTGTGTGGGTCTCTCTGTCTGTCTGTCTGTCTGTCTGTCTGTCTGTCTGTCTGTCTGTGTCTGCTTTTTTTTTTTTTTTTTTTGTGGTCGGGTTGTATGGTTGTCTGGTTGCCTGATTGCTTACTCCATAAAACTCCACCAGAGTGACTCCTCCAGAAATTCTCATTCAATGATCAAAATCAAGGGTCCTAAGGGAAGAGTCCCTACATGGAAGGGTAAAAAGTCACTAGCCCTCACCTGTGTTTGGTGACAAGAAGAACTCCATACCAATCGTCTACCTTCATACATGAGGGCAGGGCAGGGAAGGAATAAATTTATTCAGGTGATCTAGTCAGTCACACTGATGGGTCTCTAGGGCTCCCCCTCCATGTCTCCCCCTCTCTGCCTGTCTGTGTGTCGGTCTCTTGTCTTTGCCTCTGTGTGTGTGTGTGTGTGTGTGTGTGTGTGTGTGTGTGGCGGGGGCATGTGTGCCTGTTCCTGTTTGTTGATTCAGGTGATCTAGTTATACTCCCCATCTCTCCCTCTGTCTGCCTGTGTGTCGGTGTGGTGTGTGTGTGTGTGTGTGTGTGTGTGTGTGTGTGTGTGTGTGTGTGTGTGTCTGTCTGTCTGTCTGTCTGTCTGTCTGTCTGTCTGTCTGTCTGATTATTCAGTTGGTGTAGTTAGATTTGTGGATCTCTCGCTCCCCCTCCATCTCTTCCCCTGTGTGTCTTTCCGTCGGTCGCTGGGTCTCTGTCTCTCTCTGTCTCTGTCTCTGTCTCTGTCTCTGTCTCTTTCTCTCTGCCTCTCTGTCTCCTGTCTGTCTCTGTGTCCCCCCTCCCCGCCTCCCCGCCTCCCCGCCTCCCCGCCTCCCCGCCTCCCCTCGGTCTTGCTTTTCCTTGTGGACTCCAGCGGGGCTCTGCTTACTCTGCTTGCCAGCCTGGAACCCACCCGCCAGCGGCAACTTCTTCCTTGGAAGAAGGAAGGAGGGAGCAGGAACCAGCGTCCCAGAAGAGACTCTCATTTTCAACGTGGACACTCGGTCTGTGAACAAGATGGATGCCGCCGCCGCCATTTAGGCCCGAGTTTTTAGGGGAAGCTGTCTACCAACCCAGACACATTCCCAGCCCACCTCCTTGAGAATGTCTCAAGGATGGATGGCTAATTTTATTCAATCATCATCTGGTTTCCGGAAGGAGAAAATGCCTCTGCTCACCCCCACCCCGCAGTTCCCCTCCCCGGGTATCCTGCACACGAGAGATGGCAGTCCTTGTGATATCTGAGCTGCCACACCACACCACACCACACCACACCACACCACACCACACCACACCACACTGTGGCAGAAAGTTC
>NW_024871822.1:0-5000 GCF_019054845.1 Dipodomys spectabilis | reverse complement strand
ACACGCCCTCGCATCGCGACCCGGCACGGGCTCCAGGCTCCGCCACTCGACACACCGCACGCGAGGCAGGGGCGGGACGGATCGGGAACGTCCTCCACTCACCACACCAGACGACGGCCCGGGAGAGGTCCCGCGGGACCCTCCCCCAGCTCGGAGGGGGGAGGCGCGGGCACGCAGTTTACCGACGCGGGCAGCCACTAGCGCTCAAAAGCAGGGCAGGGAGCGGCAGGGCCGCGGGAGCCCATCGGGGGCGGGCCCCCGCCAACCCAGCAGCGCACGCCGCTTCCCGAACGAGGATCGCTAGAGAACCCCTCCTCACTCTGAGGGTGGCCCGCACCCAACCCCGACGGGAACCCCGCCGGGAACCAGCACACATCAGAGGCGTCCATCCTTCCCACCACGGGGGGCAGGGAGGGGTGGGGCACAGGGGGGGGGTCTGCGGCAGCAGCAACACCAACCCTGGTCGGTCGGCCTTGCCGTGCGGGGCCAGAGCAAAGTCGCGCACACGGGCGGGAAGCCCGCACGGGCCCCGCTCGCCTCCCACTGCAACATCTCAGGTCCCCCGGTGCGATGAAAGCCAGGTGACACGGCAGGGAAGACAAGCCAGGACCAGGGCGGCAGCTCATGCGGGGAAGCCACCGCCCAGCGCAACAAGGGAAGAGCGCTCCTCTGGGGAACCGCCTCGACCCCCCCCCAGCAGAGACGTCAATCTCAACGGTAACTTCTCACTCGCACAAAAGCCCCACGAACCCGAGGACGGCCGGGACACACCACGGGCAGCAGGCTGGCACAAGGCAGCGGACAACGCCAGGATCGGGAACGACACCACCACTCAGCCACAGGCACCTGAGAGAACCAACCGGGAGCGTTCCGGGAGCACCGCAAGAGGGCAGAGCGCGAGGCGCGGTTTTTCACACCACACAGCACGGGCAAGCACGGAGCACCGACCCTCCCTCTCCGCGGAGAGAGCCGACCCCCGTGCCGATAACGAGTCACGGGAAGAGAGGAGCAAGATCAGGGCGCCCCCCTCCTCCAGCGTGTACAAGTCCCCGACCTCACGGCGAGGGCAGGGAGAGCGCAGCCGGGCCCGGTTGCCGCACCCCCGCCTCCCCGCACACCACCGGCGCCGGCACGGTGGGACGGGTGAGGGCAGGGGCCCACGGGCAGAACGAGAAGAGCGGTCCCATTCGCCATGAATGTCCGTCCCTCGCCTGGCGCAGCTTAGGCCCGGGCCCGAAGGAGATCGCAACGTCACCACATCAATCACACCGAGGGGGTGGGAGAAGGCAGCCACGCGGCACTCGGGAGGCGGTGGCCCAGGGAAGCTCGGCTCCTGAGAGGGCCAACAGCCTGGGGATAAAAGCGTAGCCAGGACAGACACCCTTCCGTGAGTAAGGAGCGAGGTAAAAAGAAAAAGAAAAAAAAAAATGAAAAAAATACCACGGGGCTTAAGCGTCCCTGGCACTCGGGATAACCAGGACACCTCTGCCGGGCACAGGACCGAAGAAGCTAGAAAGGGAGGGAAAAAAAAGAAAAAAAAAAAAAAAGAAAAAGAAAAAGAAAAAAAGCCACGGACAGCGCTCGGGAGGTAGCGAGCTCAGCGGCCGACCAGGCCCGCCATCGGGAAGCGGCAGGTCGGGGGAGTTGGAGCTAGGGGCGATAGGAGGAAGGAAAAAAAAAAAAAAAAGCCACGGAGGTCGGGCGAGCCCAACGGCAGAACGGGGATGCCGCACACGCAAGGCAGGACTCGGCGGCCCCCCCCTTTTTCCTCCTTCAGGCCGGCCACGGCGAGGGAAGCACACCGTGCGGGCCCTACCTATGCACACCCCAGGCAACCAACCACTCTCCTCCTCAGCGTGCCGAGGCAAGGGCCAGAATCCGGCACCGGGAGCGGGGGAGAGATCAAGGACGACGGGACTCACTCAGCCGCCAACCACCACCACACCCACGAGCCACCACAGGGACATAGGGCCTGCCCAGGGCAGCGGGAGCCCAGGGTGTGAGGGGAAGGACAGGGGGACCCGGACCGGGAAGAGACGGGAAAGGCCCGGCACACAGCATCCGAGAGAGCCCCCAAAGACCCGCTGACAGCCACCGGGACACAGCATGCCAGCACCCTCCTGCAGGTACAAAATCCTCACGTCACCACGCCAAAACCAGGTCGTCAGGCAGGGGCGACAACTCGCTGGCGACAGGGACCTCTCGGAAACCACATCAGGGACACCTGTCCCCAACACGTCCCCAACAGAGCCAGACACGGAACTCTCAGGGACAGCTGGTCGACCACATAAGGCGAAGACAGACGAAGAGCCAGGGCGGGAGCGGGGTCAAGGGACGCTCCCGCCCCACTACCTCGCAGGCACACACCCCGGGTGTGCACGGGCTCACCGCACGGGCGGTACGGGGAGCCTTCCCCCGGCAGACGCGAGGCACCCACTCCGAGAGGCACCCAACCACCACACCCACACCGCGTGGGGTCGGTGGTGAGCGCCCTGCCGCCAGCACGCACACACCCGGGACTCCCGGGCTCGGGTCCCCGACTCCCGAGGTGCTCCCTCCGCCTCGAGTTTTCCCCTACGCAGGGCCCACCGGGCAAGTCCCCGCAGATGGTAGGTAGGTCCCGGCCCCGAGGCTCGCCTCGGCCGTGCCCGCGGCTCCTCCCGCCGGAGAGGTCTGTCCTCCGGCCTCCGGGGCCGTGGAGGAGGCCGTGGAGGGAGGCCACACGGGGCCGGCGACCCAGGCCCTCGCGCCCGGCACGCGCCAAGCGCTCACTCGGAGGTGACTCCGACGACCATCCTATGTCGGGGATGGGGGGGGCGTAGGTCCCGGCCCCGAGGCTCGCCTCGGCCGTGCCCACGGCTCCTCCCGCCGGAGAGGTCTGTCCTCCGGCCTCCGGGGCCGTGGAGGAGGCCGTGGAGGGAGGCCACACGGGGCCGGCGACCCAGGCCCTCGCGCCCGGCACGCGCCAAGCGCTCACTCGGAGGTGACTCCGGGGAGGGGGGGGGGGTCCGAGTCCGGGCCGGGACCGGCCCCACCACCTATCGGCTCACCCGGGGACCCTCTCCCCCGACTCCCGAGACGTCCCTCGTACTCTCCTTTTTTCGCCCTCAAAGACCAGAGTCCAGGGAGGGGAGGAGGACAAGGCGTCGGGCCCAGACAGAACTACTGGTCGACCCGACAAAGCTGCCACCCCCCGCACAGACCGGGCACCGAAGAGAGAGCGGCGACGCACGGCCCCACCCCGCGCTCGCCTGCGGGCGCAAAGTCCGACAGAACAGCCGCCCCGGCGCCACAGCGACACCACGGCGACAGTCGCGCCCGGCACCCGGCAGAGGCCGGGCCTCCGCCCGGCTCGCTGCCGCCAGACCTCCTCCTCCTCCACTCGCTCGCTCGGCTGAGAACGAGGGGACTGTCATATCAAAGCGGACGCCAGGGGGAGCACGACAACCGCCTTCCAACGACCGACTCCACCGAGCCGCCGTACCCCGGATCGGCGCGCGCCGGCCGGCTCTGAGCTCCGGAGACACAGAACACGGAAACAAATCGCCTCACTCACCACCGCCACGCACCGAGTGGCACAACCTAGGTCAGGACCTGCAGCCGGGTCCTCTCTGCGACCTCACGAACGACACCAGAGCCACCAGAGACCTAGACCGAGATCGGGCCGCCGCCGCCGCCGCCGCCGCCGCCAGCGACCAAAGTGAAACCAGGAACCAGGACGAGATTCGCCCGAACGGAGCGGCCCGAACCCGAGAACCGGGAAGCTGGGATCGGTCCCAAGCAGGAAGGGGCGGCAAAGACGGCAGGCCCGCACCACGAGAGAAAACGAACCGGCCACCCGCACGACCTCCGCCGCCCGTGGCAAGACCCCCACCCCCGCCCAACATGGCCAGAAAAGGGCAAGTGAGCGCTCGTCCCACCGTCTGCCTGCCCGTCTTTTTTTTTTTTTTGGGGGGGGGGGGGTTGGGGGGGGTTGTTTGTACGTTTTGTTTTCTTTTTCCCCCAGATGGAAACCAGAAAGAGAAAAAAAAAAAAAAAAAAAAACTCCCAAAGATGGGTCGGCTCCAGCAAGAGACGAGCCGTCGGGAGGCACCCCGCTCACTTGTGAAAGTCCGCTCCTCGCCCGCCCCACAACACACTCCCTCCCCCCGCCCCCACCCGCCACCCCTCACAGGCAGGGAAAGGGCAGGGGGAAGGCCAGAGAGAGGTTTCTTCTAACACACAGAGAGTAGCTACGTCACGCACACAGGTCTGGAAAACCACGGTGACCGTGCAATGGGAAGCGTGAGTCCACTCACCCATCACCGAATGACAGGAAAGCCAAACGAGAGCCGCTGCTGGCTGGGTGGAGAAGGAAGGGGAGGTGGCACCCGTGTGACGCTTATCCCCGGGCACCGCACCGGACGGAACGACCTTCTCACCGGTTCGTACTCTAGCCTGTCCAGACAGCTAGCCTTTTCTAATAGGCTCTGCCACTCTCTCTCTGGAGCAGGATTCGGGGCATGAGGCGATGAATCTAAACCCTACACACAGGTGTCGGAGGGTAGAGGCATCATCACTCACATGCCTGTGGTGGAGGACCTGGACCCGAGCGTGGCGGTGCACAGTGTGTGTGTGTGTGTGTGTGTGTGTGTGTGTGTGTGTGTGTGTGTGTGTGTGTGTGTGTGTGTGCGGGGCTGGGGGGAGGGCAGGTAGGGAACCCTAGGAGGAAACACAGGGAGAGACGAGGGGCCCCGGCCCAAACAGAGTGGAGGCGTCAGTCAGAGGGGCGATCCTATCGCCCGGGGGTGAAGCATGGTTAGAACCCACAGGCCCGGCGGGCGTACTTCTCTTTGGAGTTCGCACTGGGAACATACGCAGGCACAAGTGCCCCAGCACACACATCGCATCACAGACGGGTAGAGAGGCAGAGCCAGGGGTTCAGGCATGGCAAACACTCTATTCCGTCAACACACACACACACACACACACACACACGTTACGGTGTGTGTACAATATCC
>NW_024871821.1:0-22406 GCF_019054845.1 Dipodomys spectabilis | reverse complement strand
ACTTGTACGGTTAAGATGACTTGAGTGTTTTGGTTCCTTTTTTTTTTTTTGTCGGTCGTGGTGCTTGAACTCTGGGCCTGGGCGCTGTCCCTCAGCTCTTCAGCTCAAGGCGAGCACTCTACCACTTGAGCTACAGAGCCACTTCCGGTTTTCTAGTGGTTTATTTGAGATAAGAGTCTCACGGTCTTTCCTGCCCCGGCTGGCTTTGAACCGCGATCTTCAGATCTCAGCCTCCTGAGTAGCTAGGATTACAGGCGTGAGCCACCAGCACCTGGCTAATGTTTTGGTTCTTAAATTAAGTGAAATGCATGTAAAATATTACAGTTGTTCCAAAAAATGATTATGGTTTATACTTTTATACTTCAATGAGATGAAACCTCTTACAAGGTTGGAGGGAATATTTATTTTACGGTAGAAGGGTTAATATTAGAAAGCCAAGGGAGATTCCTAAAACAACACTGCCTATCACGTATCAGTTAATTATACTTATGGTATATAAGTATATAAACATGCAATTATGAATTGAGTGAGAAATATGTGATTTACACAATTGATTCAATAACAACTAGTATATCTAGTGATGATTTAAAAGTTTTATTATACATATTTTAACATTTATGCCAAAATATTTGTTTATTTGTAACTGTTTATTTTTAATTTTTGTCGGTCATGGAGCTTGCAATCTTGACCTGGACGATATCCGTCAGGTCTTCAGCTCAAGACTAGTGCTCTTCCACTTGAGCCACAGCCAGTTTTCTGGTGGGTATTTGGAGGTAAGAGTCTCACGGTATTTCCTGCCTAGGCTGGCTTTGAACAATGATTCTCACCTCTCAGCCACCTTAGTAGCTAGGGTTACGAGCATGAGCCATTGGCGCCTTGCAACATAATTATTTTTTACACATTTATGAAGTATGGAGTGGTAATCCCATTCATTTATATATTGTTTAATGATGAAGCCACACCATATCCATTAATTTCTGCATGTAACATTTCTTTATAGGGAGAATGCTCAAAAACTTATCTTCTGGATGTGATGAAATATCTATTCTTAACTATAATCACTTTGCTTCTTGTAGGATAAAATTAATATATTTACTTTTAGTCATGGAAGTCTGCTAATTAAAACATGAATTGCAAAGTGAAAGAAGTTCATAGTTCCATTACTTGTTTAAAAAAATAATTATGCATTTTTATCAATTTTATTTCTTTGGGAATGTGTATTATTCATTGATTTAACTGTTAAAATTGATAACAGTTACATTATATCAAGTAGATTCAAACGTGTATTTTAAAATTGCACACTTAACACAAATATACTTCCACTTTTTTCTAAGACATAATTAAAATAATGGTATAGCAAAGCTTGGTGTTAGTTGTTCATGTGTAGAATCCTAGAAACTCAGGAAGCTAACACCTGAAAATTTTAGCTCAATATCAGTCCAAACAGACAAAAATGTGAAAACTTATCTCCAATTATCCAGCAGGAGGCAGAAGGTGTGGATGTGGCTCAAAGAATAACCTGTCATCACCTATGAGCAAAAAACACAAGGGAGACCATTAAACATTGAGTTCAAGCCCAAAAATGGCATATACACACAAGACAACAACAAAAAATTAGTATGAGCATCAATAATGAAGACAAAATAATAGAAAAGATCATGAGAAATGTTGTGAAAACATCTGGAAAACAGAAATTATTAGACAGAATTTTGATTCATGAGAGGTAAAAGTCACAGTATAATTTGGACAATCTCATTGTAGTCATTTGTGTTGAAACCTGGCTATTGGGTAACATGTGAAAGAGCAGACTGAATTACCTGACATATCAGACTTCGTCTGTAACTATGTATCATCCCACTCTGCAAAAATCTAAAATCGTGCATGTTAATTTAAAAAGAACCTCATGTTAGAGACTGTTTGGTCCACACAGACTGGGGTCCTTATTTTGAGGTTTCAGACCAGTGCTTTTTTTAATAACCACTCCTGTTTTACCCTTCTTTCCTGGTGCAGCTATCCCTTACTAAACTGGCACCAAGCCAAGGCTTTGAACTAGACCCCCCCTGCCTTAGTCCATCCCTTTCTCCAGCTACAACTCATTTCACATACTATCACTCTTTTAGCATTAGTTATTTTCTTAATAATCCTGACCAGAAAACTCTTATATTCATGTAAACCCACTATAAATAACTTAGTTAGAAAAGGGAGAAAGGCATAGGCTGAGACACTCATTTGTAGGTTCGCTCCCTAATAAATCTGTGCTACACTATCTTTGTTTTTCATGGCTTTTGAGTCTGACAAATGATTGATTTGGTTTGATGTAATCCCATTTATGCAGACTTACTTTAGAAGTTTCGACCTGTGCCAAGAAGCCCCCATGTTTCCCCCTAACTCTTCCTGTAACATTTTCAAGGTATCTGGACTTACTTTGAGGTCTTTGATCCATTTGGAATTGATTCTGGTATAGGGGGATATATAAGGATATAACTTCAGTTGCCTGTGTACAGCCAATTCTACAAGCACATCTTTTTGAAGAGGCTGTTTTTCTTCCATCCTGTGTTTCTGGCTTCCTTGCAAAAGATTATGTTCCTATAGGTGTGAATTAATTTCTGGATCTTCAATTCTGTTGTATTGATGGAATTCTGCGCTTCCATTGGAAAAATGCCATTACCTCATTCCTGAAGAAATGGAAAGACTGGGAAACAATGATATTAAGTGAAATAAGCCACATCCAATTTAGTATATGCTGCATGGCTTTCCTCATTTCTAATAACTAGATATATCCATAAATCTACAAGGTAATGCAACAGATAATAAATGACATATAATTGCACTTGGATATGATTAACAGCACTCTAAACATTCACATGGCAAGAACAATGGAAGCTATTCTTAAGAGAGGATCACAATGGCTCAATAAAGCATCAATAAAGTGATGCTCATCGAAATGAACTCTAAGAATCAATCATACATGTGAAATACATATATATGCATATAATTTTAGAAGATGTCATATAACAACCGACTTCCCTGTAAACTCAACAGCAACATTCTAAGTTTAGAAGATAAAATTGAGGAAAGTTTTCAACACATAAACTAAAATGCATAGAGGAAAAGGGAGAGAAAAGATAAGATGGAATGTAGAATAGTTAACTACTGAATAATTCATAAACAATTTCCAAAACTATATAAGAGAGCTGGAGTACAGCTCAGTTGTAGAACTAGACTAATATATACAAAGCTATGGGTTCAATCTACAAGAAGGTCTAATAATAAGTTAATAATAGTAATACAATAATTATTTGAAATAAATGCTTTCATATTAGAGAGGCCTGAATCCTCAAACAGTAAACAAAATATTCTCAATTCTTGTACCCAAAGACATGAAACTACAAGAATGAAGAGCAAATAGTTTCCTTTTCTATCCTTTCCTTTTTCTGTTTTCTTTTTTTTTCCTTTGATAACACTGAAGTTGCTAAAGCTCTAACCACTTTATATTATTTTTCAGGCCAAGCGTCCCTTGAGCAATGATTTCTTACCTATGGCTTCCACAAACATGAGTAACAGGGAAATTATACTATATCTAGCTTACGTTGGTTTGGTAATTTCTCACTTTTTTGTACAAATTGGCCCTGATATCAATCTTCTAAGTCTCTGCTTTCTAATTAGCAAGGTATATTTCATCTCAAGCTTGGACCCAGACTAGTTCCCAATGTAAACATTCAATATTGACTTCTGTTTTCTTGATATCATTAAATTCTATTGAGGTTAGTATGGATCTTTATAATGTTATAAGAACACAGAGATATCCCTTGAATACTTTTCCCAGTTTCTTTAAATATTTATTGTAAGACATCACAAGTAGGCATTAATATTTCACAAGTACCTTAAGCAGCATTCAGTTGTTTTAATTATTTTTTCACATATTAAGTCCAATATAATGTTATCAACTCTATACGAAATATACTATATTTACAGATACGTTTCTTTACCAAAAATGAGTCTGTCTCATGCTATTCTTTTATAATTAAACCCACTTCTTCTCTTTGTCCCATCTCAAACCTGTTTCATCCTGGTAACACATTTTTTTTCTCTGACTTCTAGATCATGCAATAAATAAGTTTTTAAGATTGCCTTCAAATATATGATAGATTATTCCCAATTATTGTATGCCTTAATATTGCACTGCATTCACTCGAGTTGCCTTTTGGTTCTGTTACTAGAGAATGTAGCACAATTCTTTTCCCATTCACCTGAAGAAAGCCTGAATTGATTTCCATTTTTTTAGAGGAAATAATGCTGGTATAATCCTCTGTATTTTGGCTTTGGGGTGAATGTTGCATTTTATTTCTGTGAGACAAAGCCTGAAGAGCTCAATTCTTGTGCTATGCTATGGGTTACATATTTCATATTCTAGGAACCTGTCACAATGTTTTCAGAAGTGGCTTTCCCATTTGACATTCCTGCCATGATCCATAGTTTCTCTGTTTCTTGATAGCATTTAGTATGATCATTATTGTATTACATGAAGTAATTCTCATCCATAATTTATGATGTCATTTTACTTTTAATGTGCATTTATTTGATGACTAATGATGATTTTTTTGTGCTTATTTTTCACAAGATGTACTTTGCTGGTTTCAAATTGGTTTTAACATTAGGTTTTGAGAGTTCTATGTAGAGTCTCGATTTGAGGTATTCTTCAGGTATAGGATTTGCAAATATTTTATCCTTGACTCTGGGTACCCTTCATCATCATCATCATTACCATCATCATCATCATCATCATCATCATCATCATCATTATCATCATCATCATCTTCATCATCACTATTCGTATTACTACTATTACTTTTGTACATGTATGTTTGGTCCTGAGGTTTGAAATCAGGGTCCCTGAGAATTGTGGCATTTTGTTAACAATTAACCCTTTGAGTCTTGCCTCACTACTGATTTTTGTAAATTAATCAGAGATAAGATTCTCAGGGACTTTATTTTATGGGCTGGCTTCGAAAAGCAATACTCAAATCACAGCCTCCCAAGTAGCTAGGATGAGATACATGAGCCCTCTGCTCCCAATTTGTATTCACTACTTTTATATGAGCTGTCACAGACCAAATTTTATTTTACACTTTTATTGAGTTATATATATCAAGTTTCCTTTCCTATAAGTTTAATGCCTAAGTTAAGAATACTTCATCTCCAAAATTGTCAAGACATCTTTCTTTGCTTTACATTTACATCACTCTTTTTGTTTTATATGCCATGTTTTAATCCTATAGGAAGTTAATATTTGAATAAATTGTTATGTTTAAGTCAATGTTTATTTTTTAATTCTCCCCAATACTGGCTAACCTATCACCGCTTATTAAAGAGAATATAATTCCACAAATATTTTGTTTTACTCCTTATTAAATATTCCTTGACAATAATTATGTGGATCCAATCTGGTGCCTTATAGACCCATTGAGCTGTGTAATCTTTCTTTTACAAACCTAACAATTTTACACTAACAGCTTTAGTATTGGACAGAGAAATATATTTAAGTTTATATTCCTTTGTCAAAGAGTGCTGGTCAGGTGTTTTTAGAAATTGTCAAAAACTTATAAATATTAATGCCAATGAAAAACTTTAACCTTCCTGAATAAGTTATCAAAAAACTGTCTGTTATAATATACCAACAACCAAAGAACATGAAAAGGTCAAATCATGCCTAGACATTGCATACATAGAGATTAATGGAAATAGAAACATCAATAAGACAGCCCTGCACAACCACTGTGTAGAAATTGGAATCCTTATACATTGGTGCTTGGCACTTAAAGTGATATAGTCAGTTTGTTAAACATACTGGCAATCTTTAAGAAGTTATACATAGAGTTGCCTCTATGACCCAGCATTTTCAATCATAATTTTATATACAAAATATATTTCAACTTATGTCAAATGAGACACATGTACAAGAATACATATTGCAAAACCTTTTATAATAGAATATAATAAATTGTTGAAATGCTCATTGAGGATGTAATACAATTATACACATGCATGCCAAACAACAGGAAATAAATTTACATGGACTTACTTACTTGGGAAACACTAATATTGCATTGAAAAATGGATAAAACAGACTACATTTTCTTTTTTTTTTGGTGGGGGGGGTCCCCGTAGTGGGGCATGAACTCTGGGCCTGGGCGCTCTCCCTCAGCTCTTCAGCTCAAGGCTAGTGCTCCATCACTTGAGCCACAGCTCAACTTGCGGCTTTTTTCTTTTTGCTTATGTGGTGCTGAGGAATCGAACCCAAGGCATCCTGCATGCAAGGCAAGTGCTCTACCACTGAGCCATCTTCGCAGCCCTATACTACATTTTCTACTTACAATGAGATGTACAATTCGTTATGTCGAAAACAAATTTTATAACTTTCGTGTGGGGGGGCAGGGAGGATTGAATGGGGGGTTGGGGAGAGGATGGGAAGGGATGGAAAGGGGAAACAAAGGAGGAGGCTACAATGCTTGATAGGAAATGTACTAATTATATGAGCTTATTTAAATTGGTGCAGTGACATAGCCTCTGAGTGACTATGTATGACATTGTGAGCCAGTTAATAGTCTACAAAATTATGTAAATTGAGGGATGAAATAGGATTGAGAGGGATGAGGGATAATGAACCTGAAGTTGCATTGTATTAGCTATGAAATGTGTCTTAGTGATAGACTGTTTGCCTTGCAATTATGAAGCCCTGAGTTTGATTCCTCAGTACTACATAAACAAAAAAAGCTGGAATTGGCACTATGACACAAGTCGTAGAGTGCTAGCATGAGGAAAAGAATCTCAAGGACATTGTCAAGGCCTTGAGTTCAAGCCCCAGGACTAGCCAAAAAAGAAAAGATGCATTGTTTTAAGCCGGGCACTAGAGGCTCACAATTGTTTTCCTAGATACTCAGGAGGCTGATGATTGAGCTTTGAAGCCAACCCTGGCAGGAAAGTCTGTGAGATTCTTATTTCCAATTAAATCTCAGAAAAGTGTGAAATTGTTGCTGTGCCTCAAATGATAGAGTTCTACTGTTCATCCAAAGGAGCTCAGGGACAGCGCTCAGACCCAGAGTTCAAACCTCAGGAGAAAAAAGAAAAAAAAAAACTCACTAAACACTATTCATAAACTGCTCTGTCAAACTGCTATTCCCATTCAACTATTTAAAGTTAATTAAAAATATGATAAGAATAAAATACGAATCATTTTGGGAGCAAGACATAGATAGAATTGAAAGGTTGTTTAAAGGGAACAAAGTAAATTTTCTATCAGGAAGTTTGAGTTGAAATTTGTTCTTCAGTCTTCTTACATCATTTATGAAAGTGACAGTACTGCCAGTTATGGGTCAATTTCCTTGAGGAGCAGATTGTATTCTGCTTTCTTTTCATAGGAAGCCATACAGGTAAATTTTTGCCTTTTTTAAAAAATTGGGAAAGTAGCTCGACGTCCGGGAAGATGGCGGAGCAGAAGCTGGAGCCTAAGTAAGCTCTCGCATAGAAAGCAGTTTTAGAGGGCTGGGAAGATGGCTCAGTGGTAGAGTGCTTGCCTTGCATGCCTGAGGCCCTGGGTTCTATTCCTCAGCACCACATAAGCAAAAAAGAAAAAAGCCGGAGGTGGTGCTGTGGCTCAAGTGGTAGAGCACTAGCCTTGAGCTGAAGAGCTGAGGGACAGTGCCCAGGCCCAGAGTTCAGGCCCCACCACCGGACCCCCCCCCCCCAAAAAAAGAAAGCAGTTTTAGAGTTCCAGTGAACAGTCCTAAGCCAGAGAATTACACCAAGTGTGCCATCACAGGACAGAGAGATAGGCCAGAGAAGGAAAACTAGGCAAGGAGACACTTCTGAGTGCTTGCCAGCAGCCGCCCCGGCAGCAGCAGCTGTGGGGGCAGCAGCTGTGGCGGCAGCGGGCGAGCACAGCAGCCTACCTGAGCCACAGAGAGTCCGCGAAGAAGGAACCAGACACAGCGGGTGAGCGGATTCTACTCAACACCAGCAAGAACCAACAAGGACCGGATATCTTCATCCTGCAGTTGGCAGACCAGAGACGACCCAGGAACTAAGACTCGGCCTGAGTAGAAGCCTGACGTCCTCACTCCTTCTCAGGGAGCAGAGGAGGGAAGGCCACCCCTCCCTGCCCCAGCACCGGTGATCTCCATCTTGGATACCAACAAAGCTCGGAGGAGCTGTTAGCTCCAGCTCAGGCCTTGGAATAAAACGAGTCATTTAGCAGGTCACAAGAACTTAACAGCGGCTTGACCTGCCAGACTCAGCTCCACCCAGGGAAAAGTCACCCAGCTTGGGCGTTAGCCCTTGGAGTGGCTTTCTCCCCCGGGTAATCAGAGCCAGAGGCTGCCCCTCCCTCTAGCAACCTGGACAATCAATTGAAAATCAGTAAACAGAAACCCTGAGAATGGCTCCAGGCGGGGCTCTGTGAGGTTTTCACAAAATAGCCCCGGAAAAGCTACTGTCTGTTGAAAGGCCTCAACTCTACCCAGGACCTAGCCTCATCACTACATCACCCTCTTTTGTGATACTCAAAGCAGATCTGCCTCCCAATGAACTAGCCTGGGAGGAGGATCGACAAATCCTGGGTAAAGCAGAGCATTTTTCTGCCTGTTCGAACAAACCGACTTAAGAAACCAACCAAGCCACAGGACCACAAGCAGACCAGAGACTCCAACAAGAGGCTGGTTATGGACACAAGGGAGATATAGGACTTTCCCCACTCCTCCCAAAAAAAAAAAAAAAATCAAAGAACTGGTTTTTTTTTTCATTTTTTATCTTTGGTACCTTATATAAAAAAATTTTTTTCTAAAACTTTTTTTTAATCTTTCATCTTTGCCTTTTTTGAAAAAAAAAGTTGTTTTCCAGAAACTTTTTTTTTTCTCTTACAATTTTTATTTTAGGGATAAGTGAATGTGCGTTTTTCTCTCTTTTTTGGTTTTCTTTCTCTTTTTTTTCTTTTTTATTATCTTTTTTGTTTTTTGCTTAGCTGTACTCAACTTCTCATCTTTTTCTTCTTCCTTTCTTATCCTTTTCACCCTCTCCTCTCTTTCGTACTTCTTATGTGACTTAATTCTTGTCTTGCACATCCTCAGATAAACCCGTAGTTGACTATTAGACCCTATCCCCCATTGTGTACACACTTACACCACAAATTTATTACTCAAGTCAAAACCTCTAAGACTTAAACTCTTTAATAGCAACACTATCACTTTATACCTATATAATATTTTAAGCATTTCTATTTTTAAGTTTTTCACATCTCCTTTAAATTCCTCCCCTTCTCTCAATAAATTCACGTTCTTATCTAAATAGATTGTTATCGTTTCTACGTAATTTTATTCATTTTTACCTTTCTATTTTTTCTGTTCTCTTTTCTTTTCCCGTTCCCTTTCTTCTTTCTTTCACTCTCTCTACTTTCATCCTACGCAACCTATTTCCTGCTTTGAGATTAGGACTTAGTTAACTCTCCCTGAACCTCCCCACATCAATCTATTACTATTTTTTACCCACATCTCTCCCTAACCCTAATAATTTCTGGTCTTCCAAATTCTTCTTTGTGGTTCGTAGCCCATTAACCTATGGTTGTTTGATGTTGAATAGATGTATCTGTTGAACTAGGTTGTATCTGTAGACTATTGACTGTGCAAATTCAGATTTTGGTTGATGGTTGCCTTAAGATAGTGTTTCAGCACAAAACTGGTGATATTTTCATCTCAAATGGGCAGAATAAGCCGGAAAAACACAAGAAAATTGGCAAATTCGGGTATCTCAATTTCCAGTGCGGAAGATCGAAACTCAGGGATTGAGGACAGCCTGGATATTATAGAGAAAGAACATACAACCATCCAATACAAGTCCAAGAAATATGATAGATCTATCCAAAACTTGGAAGACACCATCAGAAGGCCTAATCTAAGGATAATGGGTGTATAGGAGCACCTAGAAACAGAAGTTAATGGCCTAGGAAATTTGTTTAACAGGAACCTAGCAGAGAACATCCCAAACATGCAAAAAGATAGGCATATTCAGATACAAGAAGCTTTTAGAACTCCAAACAGACCAGACCATAATAGGACATCCCACTGTCACATTATAATCCACACAGGATCACCTCAGAACAAGGAAAAGATCCTTAAAGCTGTCAAGGAGAAAAGATTAATCACCTATAAAGGGAAACCAATTAGAATCACCTCAGATTTCTCAGCAGAGACAATCAAAGCAAGAAGAGCCTGGAATGATGTATGCCATGCCCTAAAAACAAACAACTATCAACCAAGAATACTGTACCCAGCTAAACTCTCCTTCATAACTAAAGGCCAAATACAAACCTTCCATAGCAAAGAAAAATTGAAACAATACATCTCCACCAAACCAGCCCTACAAAAGATTCTTAAAGATGTCCTACACATAGAAAACAAACAAGACCAAAATAAAGGCCAAAAAACTGCAACCAAACTGAGAATTCAAGAACCATAGGAAGAACCCAGTTTTGTCAGTCCCCAAGAAGGAGGATAACATGGCAGGAACTCCCAAATAACTCTCAGTCCTTTCTCTTAACGTTAACGGACTGAACTCTCCAATTAAGCGACATAGACTGTCTAGTGGGATTAAAGAACAAGACTCTTCTATGTGCTGACTTCAGGAGTCACATCTTGCCCGTAAAAACAAACACATTTTCAATGTGAAAGGCTGGAACAAAATCTACCAAGCAAACGGCCCCCATAAACAAGCGGGAGTTGCAATGCTAATATAAGATAAAATAGACTTCAAATTAAAATTCGTGAGAAGAGATAAAGAAGGTCGCTACATACTAACTAAGGGATTTCTCCTTCAGGACGATATTACAATTCTAAATATCTACTCTCCAAACAATTGAGCACCCAAATTTATCCAAGAAACACTACTTTCCCTCAAATCCTATATAAATCCAAAGACATTAATTGTTAGGGATTTTAACACACCACTCTCCCCACTAGCTATATCAACTCGGGAAAAACTCAACAGAGAAACCGCAGATCTAAACAGCTGCATACATCAACTAGATTTAACAGATATCTACCGAATATTTCACCCAGTAGCATCAGAATACACGTTTTTC
This sequence comes from Dipodomys spectabilis, assembly GCF_019054845.1. Taxonomy (NCBI): domain Eukaryota; kingdom Metazoa; phylum Chordata; class Mammalia; order Rodentia; family Heteromyidae; genus Dipodomys; species Dipodomys spectabilis. The sequence goes on along the minus strand of NW_024871821.1, from coordinate 11,278 downwards.
TCAGCAGCACATGGAACATTTTCCAAAATAGACCACATTTTAGGCCACAAAGCAGAACTGTCTAAATTCAGAAACATTGAAGTTATACATTGCATCCTCTCTGACTACAAGGGAATAAAATTAGAACTCAACACCAAAAGCCACCAAAGAAAGTCTGGTATCACATGGAGACTGAACAACATACTGCTGAATAACGAGTGGGTCATGGAAGAGATTAGAGAAGAAATTCAAATGTTCAGGCTATTCAACAAAAATGAACACACAAATTACCAGCTCCTCTGGGACACAGAAAAGGCAGTACTCAGAGGCAAGTTTATAGCTCTGAGCTCCTACATCAAAAAATTGGAGAGATCTGAAACCAAAAATTTAGTGACACATCTAAACCTCCATGAAAAAGAGCAGCAAGATACACCCCAATCCAGTAGACAGAAAGGAATAATTACAATTAAATCAAAATTAAATGATTTAGAAACCAAAAAAACTATAGGAAGAATCAACAAAACAATGAGTTGGTTCTTTGAAAAAAATAACAAAATTGACAGACCCTTAGCAAATCTTATCAGAAAAAGAAGAGAACACACCCAAATTAATAAACTCAGAGATGAGAATGGAAACATCACCAAGGAAACAACCAAGATTCAGAACATTATAAGGGAATACTTCTCAAAACTTTATGCTAATAAGTTTGAGAACTTGACAGAAATGGACCTTATCCTAGCAAATATTGACATGCCAGAACTAAACCAAGATGAGTTAAACTAGCTTAACAGGCCCATATCAAGCATTGAAATAGAAACAGCAATAAGAGACCTCCCGGCCAAGAAAACTGCAGGACCAGATGGTTTTACAGCAGAATTCTACAAGGCCTTCAAAGCAGAGCTCACACCAATACTCCTCCAACACTTCAATGAAATTGAAAGAGAAAGTTCACTACCGAACACATTCTATGAAGCCATCATAACCCTCATCCCAAAAGCAGGCAGGGACTCATCAAAGAAAGGGAACTATAGACCCATTTCTTTGATGAACATTGATGCAAAACTTCTCAACAAAATTTTGGCCAACCGACTTCGACAATTCATCCAAAAAATCATACACCACGATCAAACAGGATTCATTGCAGGGATGCAAAGCTGGTTCAATATACGCAAATCAATTAATATTATTCATCACATCCACAGGAGCAAGAGTAAGAACCACATGGTTATCTCAATAGATCCAGAAAAAGCATTCGACAAGACCCAACACCCCTTTATGATGAAGGTTTTGGAAAAATTAGGAATCCATGGAACATTCCTTAATACAATAACGGCTGTATATGACAAACCTACAGCCAGCATTATACTTAATGGTGAAAAACTAAAGCCATTTCCTCTTAACTCAGGAACAAGACAAGGATGTACACTCTCTCCACTTCTCTTCAATCTAGTATTAGAATGTCTAGCTACAGCAATAAGACAAGATGCAGACATAAAAGCGATCCAAATAGAGAAAGAAGAAATAAATCTCTCCCTCTTTGCAGACGACATGATCTTGTATTTCAAGAACCCCATAGACACCACTCCCAAACTACTCAAGCTGATTCAAAATTTTGGCAAAGTAGCAGGGTATAAAATTAACCCCCAAAAATCAATGGCTTTCCTGTATGCCAACAATGAGAAAAGTGTGGCTGAAATTAGGAAAGCAACTCCATTTGTAATAGCCCCACAAAAAATAAAATACCTAGGAATTAACTTAACCAAAGAAGTGAAGGACTTTTATTATGAAAACTTTAAAATCTTGAAAAAGGAAATCAACACAGAACTTAAAAAATGGGAAAACCTCCCATGCTCCTGGATTGGAAAGATTAACATCGTGAAAATGGCAAAACTTCCCAAGGATATCTACAAATTCATTGCCATACCTATCAAAATTCCAACCTCATTCTTCAAGGAAATAGAAGAGGCAATCCAAAAATACATATGGAACAATAAAAGACCCCGAATAGCAAAAACGCTCCTCAATGGAAAAAACACTTCTGGAGGAATATCAATACCAAATTTCAAACTCTACTATAAAGCCATAGTAATCAAAACAGCTTGGTATTGGCATAAGAACAGAACTCAGGACCAATGAATAGAATTGAAAACCCACAAATGAACCTACAGACCTATAGCCATCTAATTTTCGCTAAGGGAGTTAAAACAATAGAATGGAACAAAGACAGCCTCTTCAGTAAATGGTGCTGGCAAAACTGGTTAACTACTTGTAGAAAACTAAAGCTAGATCCTTACATATCACCCTGCACCAGAATCAACTCCAAATGGATCAAAGACTTCGAAGTCAAAGCAGACAAACTGAAAACACTACAGGATGGAATAGGAGAAACCCTAGGTCTCCTTGGCTCAGGCCGAAATTTTCTGAATAGAGACCCGGAAACACAACAAATCAAAGAAAGGTTCGACCAGTGAGATTGCATAAAGTTGCAGAGCTTCTGCATGGCAAAGGACATAGCTAGCAAGATCAACAGAAAGCCCACGGATTGGGAGAAGATCTTCACTAGCCATACAACAGACAAGGGTCTCTTATCTAAAATATACTTGGAACTCTAAAAATTAAATCCCCCAAAAACAAATCCTCAAAGGAACAACTGCCCAATAAATAAGTGGGCAAAAGACTTGAGAAATTTCTCTGAAGAAGAAAGAAGGATGGCCAATAGACACATGAAGAAATGCTCAACATCCCTACCCATAAAAGAAATGCAAATCAAAACAACATTGAGATACCACCTCACTCAGGTTAGAATGGCAAAAATCAAGAACTCTAACAACCACAGATGCTAGAGGGGATGTGTACAGAAGGGAACCTTACTGCATTGTTGGTGGGAATGTAAACTTGTTCAACCACTTTGGAAAGCAGTATGGAGGTTCCTCAAAAGACTTCACATAGAGCTCCCCTATGACCCAGCAATCCCACTCTTGGGCATTACCTAAATGTTTACAAACAAGGCCACACTAAAGCTACCAGCACAACTATGTTTATTGCAGTCTTATTTACCTTAGCTAAGATATGGAACCAACCCAGATCCCCCTCAGCAGATGAATGTATCAAGAAAATGTGGTATATATACACAATGGAATTCTATGCCTCCATCAGAAAGATTGACATTGCCCCAATTGTTAGGAAATGGAAAAACTTGGAAAAAATTGTATTAAGTGAAGTAAGCCAGGCCCAAAGAAACATAGGTCCCATGGTTTCCCTTATTTGCAATATCTAGTATATGTGTGAGTAAAGAGGAAAAGGTCAGATAATGTGATGTTAAGAGAATGAACCCTTAGATATATATTTTAATGTTTTTTTTCTTTCATACATGTGTTTCTAATGCATTTATAAGATTACTTCTTTGTTGCTTTGTATGTCCCTCCCCCACAGTATAACCCCTGCTTTCACTATATTTGATGTCAGTATAACTTGTGTAGGAAATGGGGAAAAACAAGTCGTTTAAGGATACAGGTGGCCCTGTTGCAACAATGAGAAGTACAAGTTATCATGTCCAAAATGAGCTTTACAACATCGGTGTGGGGGGGTGCGGGGGGTGCGGGGGCAGGGGAAGGATTGGGATTGGGATTGGGATTGGGATTGGGAGGGGGAAGGCTGGGAAGGGATGTGAAGGGTAAACAAAGGAGGAGGCTGCAATGCTTGGGAAGAAATGTATGCATTATCCTGCCCATGTAATTATAAACCCTCTGTACAGTATATTTACAAATAAAATAAAATAAAATTAAAAAAAAAAACTCTACATAATAAGTTGAACTGAATGACAGAAGGGTAGATTCTTACATTCCGTTTCTTTATACATGTATCTTCCATGGAGGAGGAAATGTTGTTCGGTTATAAATACCATTTTCATGGAGAAAATTCCACTTGTTAAACTTTTAGTACTATTTGCAAATTTCTGAATTTTTTTTTTAACAAAACAGGGCTCATTCTTTTTCCTGGATAATTGATATTTGATTCTTTAAACACTGATTCTTTTGTTAAGAATATGGGACTGTTGGAAGAGAGCAAGGGAAGGGGCAATATAGTCTAAAAGTAAATGTACTCTTTAACTGACTATTGGAACTGTAACCCCTCTGTACATCGCCTTTATAATAACAATAAAAAGTTTAAAAAATTTAAAAAAAATTGGGAAAATACATTACATAGGGGTTACTATTACATAGGTAAGGTAATAAGTACATTTCGTATCAAACATTTTTACCTACTCCTTTGTTTCCCCTTCCCAACACTTCCCATTTCCCCCTCATCCCCGCAGCCAAAGTTGTACATTGTATTTTTGAAATAAAATCTTGTACATCTCATTGTTGCAATGGGTCCACCTGTATCCCTATTTAAACAATCTCTTTTTTCCCTCACCTCCACAAATTATACCAACATCAAATACAGTGAAAGCAGGGGTTATACTGTGGGGGAGAGGCATTAATGGTTATGTAGCAAAACGAACTTTACAACTTTGGCGGGGGTGGGGGGTAAAGATCGGATTAGGGGAGGTAGGGGACTATGGGAATGGATGGGAAGGGGGAAAAAAGAGGAGGCAACAATGCTTGATAAAAAAATGTAACGTTATCTTGCCCATGTAATTGTAACTCCTCTGTATGATATTCTCACAATTAAAAAAAGAAAGAAAATAATAACAACAAAAAAAAAAGAAATGTACTCATTACCTTGTTCATGTAACTGTAACCCCTCTGTACAGTATTTTTACAATAAAAAACTTAATTTTAAAAAAAGACATTCGCTCACTTATTTATTGGGCAGTTGTTTCTTTGAAGGCTTGTTGTTGGGGGATTCAATTTTTTGAATCTCTGGTATATTTTAGATATGAGACCCTTGTCCATTGTATGGCTAGTGAAGTATTTCTCCCAATCCGTGAGCTTTCAATTGATCTTGCTAGCTATGTCCTTTGCCAATGCAGAAGTTCTGCAATTTCATGCAATCCCATTTATCCAACATTTATTTGAATTGTTGTGTTTCTGGGTGTCTGTTAAGAAAATTTCGGCTTGTGCCAAGGAGACCTAGGGTAGCTCGTATTCTGTACTGTAATGTTTTCAGAATTTCTGCTTTGACCCCGAGGTCTTTGATCCATTTGTAGTTGATTCTGCTGCAGGGTGATATATAAGGATCTAGCTTTAGTTTTCTACAAGTAGTTAACCAATTTTTTCAGCACCATTTACTGAAGAGACTGTCTTTCTTCCATTCTAGTTTTTAGCTCCCTTATCGAGGATTAAGTGGCTATAGGTCTGTGAGTTCATTTCTGAGTTTTCATTTCTCTTCCATTGGTCCTGAGGGCTGTTCTTGTGTCAGTACCAAGTTGTTTTGATAACTATAGCTTTGTAGTAGTGTTTGAAATTTGGTATTGATATTCCTCCAGCAGTGATCTTTCTGTTGAGGATCGTTTTAGCTATTTGGGGTCTTTTATTGTTCCATATGAATTTTTGGTTTGCCTTTTCAATTTCGTTGATGAATGAGGTTGGAATATTGATAGGTATGGCATTGTATTTGTAGATAGCCTTGGCAGGTAGTTCCATTTTCACGATGTTGATCCTTCCAATCCAGGAGCTTGGGAGGTTTTTCCACTTCCTAAGTTCTGTTTTGATTTCCTTTTTCAGGTTTTTAAAGTTTTCATCATAAAGGTCCTCACTTCTTTGATTAAGTAAATTTCTACATATTTTATTTTTTGTGCACTATTATTAATTGCCTTCCTGATTTCACCCACGCTTTACTCATTGTTGTGATACAGATAATCCATTGATTATTGAGGGTGAATTTTATACCCTGCTTCTTTGCCAAAGTTTTGAATCAGCTTCAGTAATTTGGAAGTGGAGTCCGTGTGATTCTTTAAAATCATGTCATCTGCAAAGGGTTTTATTTCATCTTTCCCGATTTGGAACCCCTTTATGTTTGCATCTTGTCTTATTGCGGTAGCTAAGCATTCTAATACTAAGTTGAAGAGAAGTAGAGAGTGGACATCCTTGTCTCATTCCTAAGTTAAGAGGAAATGGCTTTATTTTTCCACCATTAAGTATAATGCTGGCTGTAGGTTTGTCATATACAGCCTTTATTGTATTGAGTAATGTTTCCTGGATTCCTAATTTTTTCAGACCCATCATCATAAAGGGTTTGATGGATCTTGTCAAATGCTTTTTCTGCATCTTTTGAGATAACTATGTAGTTCTTATCCTTGCTCTTTTTTGATGTGATGAGTTATATTAATTGATTTGTGTATATTGAACCAGATTTGCATCCCTGAAATGAAACATGTTAGATCGTGATGCGTGATTTTTTGGATGAATTTTTGAAGTAGATTGGCCAAAATTTTGTGGAGAAGTTTTGCGTAATATTCATCAAAGAAATGGGTCTATAGTTCTTGTTATTTGATGAGTACCTGCCTGTTTTTGGAATAAGGGTTATTATGGCTTCATAGAATGAGTTCGATAGTGAATTTTCCCTTTCAATTTCATTGAAGAGTTGGAGGATTATTGGTTTGAGCTCTGCTTTGAAGGACTTGTAGAATTCCACTGTAAGTCCATCTGTTGCTGACATTTTCTTAGATAGGAGGTATCTTATTGCTGCTTGTATTTCCATCCTTGATATGGGGCTGTTAAGATGGTTTATTTCATCTTGGTTCATTTTTTGCATGTCCATATTTTCTAGGAAAAGGTCCATTTATGCCAAGTTCTCACACTTATAAATATAAAGGTTTGAGAAGCGTTCCCTTATAATGTTCTGAAACTTGTTTCTGTGGTGATGTTTCCATTCTCATCTCTGAATTTATTTATTTGGGTGTGTTTTCTTTTTCTGATAAGATTTGCTAACGGTCTTTCAGTTTAGTTAATTTTTTCGAAGAACCAACTCTTTGTTTTGTGGATTCTTTCTATGGATTTTTTAAAAATTCTAATTCATTTAATTCCTATTTAATTTTAAATATTTCTTTCCATCTACTGGGTTGGGGTTTATCTTGTTGTTCTTTCTCAAGGAGGTTCAGATATCTCATAAAATTGTTGGTTTTAGGTCTCTCCAATTTGTTGATGAAGGAACTCAGAGCTATAAACTTCCATCTGAGTACTACCTTTGCTCTGTCCCAGAAGAGCTGGTAATTTGTGTGTTCATTTTTGTTGAATATCATGAATATTTGAATTTACTTACTAATCTTTTCCATGACACACTGGTGATTCAACAGTATGTTGTTCAGCCTCCATTTGTTACAGGACTTTCATTGGTGGCTTTTGGTGTTGAGTTCTAATTTTATTCCCTTGTGGTGTGAGAGAATGCATGGCAAAACTTCAATATTTCTGAATTTGGACAAGTTTGCTTCATGACCTAAACTGGGGTCTATTTTGGAAACTGTTCCGTGTGATGCTGAGAAAAACGTGTATTCTGCTGCTGCTGGATGAAATATTCTGTAGATGTCTGTTATACCTAGTTGATCCATGCAGTTGTTTATATCTGCAGTTTCTCTGTTGAGTTTTTGCCGATTTGATCTATCTCGTGGTTATAGTGGTGACTTAAACTCTTCAACAGTTTATGTCTTTGGATCTATGTGAGATTTGAGGGAAAGTAGTGTTTCTTGGATAAATCTGGGTGATCCGTTGTTTGCCAAATAGAGATTTAGAATTGTAATATCCTCCTGAAGGGGAGATCCCTTAATTAGTATGTAGAGACCTTCTTTATGTCTTCTCACTAATTGTAATTTGAAGTCTATTTTATCTGATATGAGGATTGCCATTCAAGCCTCTTTATGGGGACTATTTGCTTGGTAGAATTTGTTCCAGCCTTTCACTTTCAAAATGTGTTTGTTTGTATGAGCCAGGTGTGACTCCTGAAGGCAGCAGATAGAAGGATCTTGCTTTTTAATCCAACTAGACAGTCTGTCACTTAATTGGAGAGTTAAGTCCATTAATGTTGAGAGTTAGGACTGAGAAGTGTTTGGGAGTTCCTGCAATGCTTTCCAACTTCTTGGGGGATGGAGCAATTGGATTCTTCCTATAGTTCTTGGATTCTCAGTTTGGGTGTGGTTTCTTGGTCTTTATTGTGGTCTTGTTGGTTTTCTATGTGTAGCACATCGTTAAGTATTTTTTATTGGGCCTGTTTTTTGGAGATACATTGTTTCAGTTTTTCTTTGCTATGGAACGTTTTTATTTTCCCTTCATTTATGAAAGAGAGCTTAGCTGGGTACAGTATGATTGATTGATAGTTGTTTTTCCTTAGGACATGGCCTACATCATTCCAGGCTCTTCTTGATTTAATTGTCTTCATTGAGAAATCTGAGCTGATTCTAATTGGTTTCCCTTTGTAAGTAGTTGATCTTTTCTACTTGACAGCTTTAAGGATTTTTTCCTTGGAATTGATCCTGTGTGGATTATAATGTAATGGTGAGATATCCTTCTCTAGTCTGGTCTATTTGGGGTTCTAAAAGTTTCGTGTATCTGAATAGGCCTATCTTTTTGCATGTTTGGGAAGTTCTCTGCTAGGATCATGTTAAATAAATTTCCTAGACCTTTAAATTCTGTCTCTAGGTGCTCCTCTACCCCCATTATCCTCAGATTAAGTCTTCTGAGAGTGTCTTCCAAATGTTGAATAGATCTATCATATTTCTTGTATTTGTCTTGGATAGTTGTATGTTCTTTCTCTGTAATTACCTGGCTGTCCTCAATCCCTCAAATTTGCTCCTCTGCATGGTCTAACCTACTGTCGAGACTTTCTACTTTGTTTTTTTAATTTCTTTTCCTTCTAATTGGTCAGCTTTGATGGCTTCAAATTCTTTGTTGGAGCTTTGTTTTAGATCTTGTATGAACTTCTTTACCTCCTTAATTTGCTGTTGTGTTTATTCTCAAATCACGTACTTGATTGGTTATGGTTTCCTTTACTCCCATTCCTTCTGTTGGGCTCCATTCAGCATTCCCTTTGTGGTCTTCCTGAATTCTTTCAGCTTTCTGTTTATGGATTCCATGAATGCCTCTATTGATATTTGTCTATTGTCATGCCGCTCTCCCAAGTCCTATATTACTCTTTGATTAGCTTCCTCATGTTCATGCATTTCCTGTAGTTCTCTTTGACTGTTCTCAGCCTGCTCATGCAATTCCTGTATTTCTCTTTGACTGTTCTGATCCTGCTCATGCAATTCCTGTATCAATCTTTGAGGAGCTTCCTCACTCTCATGAGATTCCAGTATTAACCTTTGGTTTGCCTCTCTCTCTCTATCACGCTCACATTGAAGAAAGGAAGGAAGAAAGGAAGGAAGGAAGGAGAGAAAGAGAGAGGTAGGGATGGGGGAAGGAAGGAGGAAGCAAAGAAGAAAGGAAGGAAGGAAGGAAGAGAGGGAGAAAGGATAGAATAAAACAATTTAATTCATAAAATCTCTTTAGCCCAACATAAACTCCATGTAATGAATCCTTAATAAAGTCAAGTTTGCAATTTTCACTTCTTTGCATGGTACCCATGCATGAATGAAACCAACAAATGAAGGATCATAAATAACTAGGTGAATCTGTTTGTATTTGTAGTAATATATATGCAATTTTTTTCTCATTTTTTATACATCATCAAATAACTATTTACAAACAATTTACATTTAGTTATAAATATTCTAAAAATTGATGAAACTAAAGGATTTCAATATATTATATAATGTGAATACAAGTATTTTTAATGTTATTAATATTAAAGTCTTCATGTTATATTAATTATGAAAAATTATTTTGCATTTTATCAGATTAATTAGCATCCTCTGATTTTGGTGTCTGTGGGAGTCCTAATAGCAGGCCATAATTAAAATCAAATGAAATCTTGATTTGAGATTTCCCCAATTGCTTGATGTAGGCATAAAAAGCTGTAAATTTTCCACTAAGTATTACATTTAATATGTCCCAGAGGAGCTGGTATTTTGTGTGTTCATTTTTGTTAAATTCCAGAAACTTTCAGATTTCTATTCTAATCTCTTCAGTGCCCCACTGGTCATACAGCAGTGTGTTGTTCACTCTTCATGGGTTTGACTTTTTTTTTTTTTTTTGGCTTCAGCGTTTTAATTCTAAGTTTATTCTGTTTTGGTCTGAAAACATATGTGAATTCAATTAATTTTCTTTCAATTTGGACAGAATTTCTGTGTGACATAGGATAGGTTCTATTTTGGAGAATCTTCCATGACCTGCTGTGAAGGATGTATATACTGATACTGAATGTATATTCTGTAGATGTCTGTTAGGGGTAGGTGGTCAATGGAGTTATTTAGGTATTCAGTTTATTAGTTGAGTTTTTCCAGTATAACCAATTGATGGATGACAATGATGGGTTGAGATGTGTTTTTAGGTTGTGTAGTATTTGGTTGACAATGTAGGGTGGTCCAGGATTCAGGGCATTGATAATTACACTTGTTATATCCTCCTAATTGAGAGTTGCCTTTCTCAACATGTAATGTCTCTTCCTACTAATTTTAATTTGAATTCTATTTTATCTTATATTAGTAATTCTACTGTGGCCCGTTTATGGAGTCCATTTACTTGAAAATTTTCCTTCCACCCTTTCAGTTTGAGTATGTTTGTTTTTGTCAATAAAATGTATCTCTTGTGGACACTGGATTCATGTGTCTTGTTTTTTGATACTACTATCTGATCTGTTTTCTAATTGGTAATTTAATTCCATTGATATTGAAAGTTAAGACTGAGAAATATCTGATAAGCCCTGTTATGTTATAGCCCTGCTGTTAGGAGCTGTGCCTCATCTACTGTTAATATATTTACCTTGTTCTCTGGTAGGGAGCATTTTATATAACCAGTTCCTGTTCCTCTTGATCTTCTCTATATAGGGTATAGTTAATTAACTTCTAACCTGCTTATTTGGTGGAGATATATTGTTTCAAGTTTTCTTTGTCATGAAATATTTTTATATATCCTTTAAATGTAAAGGAGAGTTTGGCTTGGGACCATATTCACGATTGGTAATAGTTTACCCTTAATGTTTGTCATGTATTATGCCAGGCTCACCTTTTTATGCCTAGAAAAGTTGAGCATTTCTTCATGAGTCTAATGGCCATTTTTATTTCCTCTTCAGAGAGTCTCTCTTTAAGTCTTTAGCCCACTTAGTTATCGAGTAGTTGTTTCTTTGAGGATTTGTTGTCAGGTGATTTAATTTTTAGAGTCCTAAGTATATTTTAGATATAAGACCTCATCCGTTTTATGACTCGTGAAGATCTTCTCCCAGAACGTGGGCTTTCTATTGATCTTGTTAGCTATGACCTTTGCCT